>NC_058086.1:128836791-129136791 GCF_014858855.1 Bufo gargarizans
TGCTAGCCCCATACCCCAGCAGAGGAGGGGGCCACCGGCAGAGACCACCAAATTCAGTGCTAGAAGAGTCCACCACCTGAAGAATGAGCTGCAGAAGAACCAAAGTATGTAGTGGTAACGCAAATACCACTCCCACAGTAGTAGCCAGCGCTTTCCTGTGAGAGCAGAACTGAGGGGGAGGTCTGAGACTATCCGTAGAAGCCACGTACCATACTGCCCGAGTTAAGTAGAGCTAACTTCAAAAACTCTACCTGGAAGGGGGATGTCCCACTGCAGCGACTACGAACTCAAGCATTACCGAAAAAGCTGCACCTGTGAAGAGTGCCAGCATAACCACTTCCCCAAGAAGGAGGAGTGGTGGATAGTGAATAAAGAGTCAGTGAAACACTCGACTCGCTCGAACGTACTCACCAGTATGTGCAATGGTGCACGCACTACGCATTGATGCGGACAAATATCATGACCGACAGGAATGGTGGACGCCCGTGGAGATGGGGGTCTCTGGGACACATAAGCTAGGCAACCCCCTGGAAAGACAGCTGAGCATGTCCAAAACCGCCCCAAAAGAAGGAAGGAATAGCCACCGTATCCACTGGCGGCACCAGTATACCAGAAGAATAAGAGTACCGACTGTTGCGACACGGCCCCATGTGAAAGCGAAGGCACCTAGAGCCGTGGAGTAGTTGAGTTGCAACATCCCAAGATGTTTAGTTATTCCCCACTAGTGGATCACTTGCGGAAGGGGTTAATGCAACAGGAAGCACGGTGAAGTGCAACACTCCGCCTATGTAAAGGGATAGCGCGACAGTCGGGGCCGTATGCAATGGTAGTGCAATTACTCAACCTATGGAAGGTGGAATGCATACGGCAAGTACTTAAGCCAGTGGTAGGTAAAATACTCCACCTATGAAGGGGGGTCAATGCCCACGGCGGGAACTAGTGCATATGGCGAGTCCTGTACCCCGTGGGAGTGCAAATATTGCAGGGGGTAATGCCTACAGCACACAATGTAACCAGAGATCATGTTATCGCGCCACCTATGGAAGGGGCTGATGCATACGGCAGGTACTGAACCCAGTGGAGATGCAATTCCACCACCTACAGAAGGGGGAATGTATACGCCCGGCACTGAAACCAGTGTACCGGTACTTAGTCCACCTATGGCAGGGGACAATGTATAAGCAGTGCTCCAGACAAAAAAAAAATACCTAGTAGCCATTGGCTCCTGAACTGAAAAATGTAGTCGCCAAATCAAATTTTTAGTCGCCAAATCGAAAACGAATCAAAATTCTGGTATCGTGACAACGCTACGCCGATCAGATCGGCGTAGGGTTGTTTTGATACCAAAATTTTGATTTGCTTTCGTCACCATAAAAAAGTATTGAGGTCCTCAATACCGCGCAAAAAAAAATCTGTGTGCATTTCGCATTTTATGAAACGTTCGGCCCATAATTGAACAGTCCTATCCTATTTTTTTGGGTGACAAGGTGGCTAAAAAATGGCGAATGCTCATCGCATAGGAGATATTTTTTTATAATTTAATAGTTTGGACAGCGCTATGTAATATGTTTATTTATTTATTGTTTATATATTTTATATGTAAAATTGGGAATGGGGGGATTTAAACTTAATATTTTAGGGTACTTTCACATTAGCGTTTTTCTTTTCCGGCATTGAGTTCCGTCCTAGGGGCTCTATACCAGAAAAGAACTGATCAGGCATATCCCCATGCATTCTGAATGGAGAGCGATCCGTTCAGGATGCATCAGGATGTCTTCAGTTCAGTCATTTTGACTGATCAGGCAAAAGACTCCGGCGAAAAAAAATGAAGATTTTGCCTGAATGCCGGATCCAGCATTTTTCCCCATAGGAATGTATTAGTGCCAGATCTGGCATTCAAAATACCGGAATGCACCCGCACTAAATCTGGACCCATTCACTTCTATGGGACTGTGCACATGAGCGGTGATTTTCACACATCACTTGTGCGTTGCGTGAAAATTGCAGCATGCTCTATGTTGTGCGTTTTTCACGCAACGCAGGCCCCATAGAAGTTAATGGGGCTGCGTGAAAATCGCAAGCAAGTGCGGATGCGGTGCGATTTTCACGCAATACATTGGTGGCGCAGTGCACCCCCCAATATAATAAACATTGGTGGCGCAGTGCGCCCCCCCCAACATAATAAACATTGGTGGCGCAGTGTGCCCCCCCTTCAATATAATAAACATTTGTGGAGCAGTGGGCAGTGCCAATGAGGGTTAAAAAATAAAAAAATAATTAACTCACCTCCTCCAATTGATCGTCTCCTGTTCTTTCTTCAGGACCTGTCAAAGGACCTGTGGTTACATCACTGTGCTCATCACATGATACATCACCATGGTAATGGACCATGTGATGAGCTCAGTGACGTCACCACAGGTCCTGAAGAAAGAACAGGAGACCGGCAGCTACGAGATCAACTGGAGGAGGTGAGATAATTTTTGTATTATTTATTAACCCTCATTGACACTTCCCACTGAGCCACCAATGTTTCTTATACTGGGGTGTTGGGGGGGGCTGGGGGGGCGCACTGTGCCACCAATGTTTCTTATACAAATACAGGAGGCGGGTGCCGGAATCAAATAGCCGGCACCCGACCTTTGTGACAGGGAGCTGCGATCAGCCGCAGTTAATCCCTCAGGTACCGCACCTGAAGGGTTAACTCAACTGCAGCTGATTGCAGCTCCCTGTCACAAAGGTCGGGTGCCGGCTATTTGATTCCAGCACCCGCCTCCTGTATTTGTATTACAGGTCAGTTTTCTTCATTGGTGGCTGGCGCAGTGGCCACTGCCCCTCCCCTCCTCCTCCAGTCTCTTCTTATTGGCAGAGGCAGCAGCACAGGGGGGAGGGAGAGACTCCTTCTCCACTGCGCTGCTGAGAAGAACATCGGCGGCGGGGGATTCAACTGCAGAGCTGCGGCGGCGGGTCTATTCGCAAATAGCGACAAGACTAAAAAGTCTTGTCGCCATTTGTAAATTCTAAGTCGCATTGGCGACCATTTTGGTCGCCATGTGGATGGGGTATAGCTGCCAGGGGAGGAGCTAACAGCTTTTACTAGTGTCAACGCCTCCTAGAGGACATAGCTATACCCACGGTTCCTGTGTCCCCCAATGAATATGGGCGAGAAATAAAAATCTAGTTTTTCCCCATCAATCTGCACAAACCGATAATGACAAACAGAATTCACATCCTTTGGTATGATCCAGAGTGCGCTGGACCTCAGACTGGGAAGAAAGGCAATGACCCTAAGCACCCAGCCAAGACAGAAGTGGCTTAGAGACAAAACTTTGTTAAATGTGCTTGAATCCCCAAAGCCAAAGCTTGTAGCAACATACCCAATAATACAAGGGGCTGTAATCACTGCCAAAGGGGCTTCAACTGAGTACTGGGCAAGGGGTCTGAAAATGTATCTCAGTGCAAGATTTTAGTTTTTACTTTTTAAAAGATTATCAAAGATTTCGAGCATTCTGTTTTCACTTTGTCAGTATGGGATTCTGAACGCAGAATGATGGGGAAAAAATAGATTTTTTTTATTTTAGCGCAAGGCCACAACATAACAAAATATGAAGAAAGTGAAAGAGTTGAAGACTTTCCGAATGCACTGTATATTCACCCTTGCTAATACAGAACACATTGGACCATGCATACTGTCTTCACTTTCATGTTTGTTCGTACTTACAGCTCAATGCAAGTTATCAGATCAAAACCAAGCAGAGCAGGGTCCTTCTCAGACACAGATCCATGATACAACGTCACAGTCAATGGCCTTTCCAGAGGCTCCAGGTAATGGATTGGGAGAGGAGTTAAGGTGTACCTAATGATAAAAGCTAATGTTAATGGTAACCACTCATTGCTGTTTATCCAAATGTCACCCTTTGCCCTTAAAAACGAGATTTTTGTATAACTTACCAGTAAAATCTCTTTCTCGCTCTTTCCTTGGGGGACACAGAAGACCTTGGGGTATAGCTCATCTCCATAGGAGGCGTGACACTAAGTGAGAACTGTTAAGCCCCTCCTCCACAGCTATACCCTCAGCCTGGAGAGAGAGACTGCCAGTTGCGTGTCCAAGTAGTGAGAAAAAGTGGAACCAACAAGCCAACTACCCAACGGGTAAACAAACTCAGAAACCGTGTAGAGAAAAACAAAGAATGGGTGGGTGCTGTGTCCCCCAAGGAAAGAGCGAGAAAGAGATTTTACTGGTAAGTTATACAAAAATCTCGTTTTCTCGCCCAATTTCCTTGGGGGACACAGAAGACCTTGGGACGTTCAATAGCAGTCCAAGAGGGGAGGGACCACAGCACCAAGGCAAGGCACCCGAAGGCATCAAGAAACTGCAGCCTGCAGACCAGGCGGCCCAAGGCAGCATACGCCGAAGCCCCAGTGCGCACCCTGTAGAACTCGGTAAGGTGTGCAAGGAAGACCAGTGACCGCCTTGCACAAATGCATGGCCGAAGCCTTATGCCTCCGGCCCAGGAGGCACCGACCGCTCTGGTGAAATGAACGGTGACACCAAAAGCAGAACCCTGCCCTTGGTGCGGTAACCACAGCAATAGACACTCAGAGAGCGAAGGAAAGCCACCCTGGAGGCCGTCAACCCTTTGCGCAGACATCCTGGAAACACAAGAGACCGAACGCCGACAAGAGTCGGAGATCTCCAAGGAACAACTGCAAACCCAAACAATCTCCAAGCGGTGAAGCGCCCATTCCCGGAGACGGGAAGGGGATGACCAAAGCCCCGTAGATAAGAAGGCAGATACCACCCTCAGAAGGAAGGGACGGGATGGAGAAACAGCCCTGTCCTGGAAAAGGACAGAAGGCACAGAACACGAAGGGCCACCCATCAGACATGATGGCAACAGAAAACACAACTGTACAGGACAGAAGGAGTAGGGAGAACTTCTACAACGGCACCAAGGGAAAGAGTGGAGCGCCAAGAGCTCAGTGTGTAGTTCCCAGGGCGGTACCAGGGAACGGTACAGAGGAACCAAAGAGCCACTCTGTGGAAGAAGGTCATGACAGGCCCAGGAGGGCCAGAAAACGCTGCAAGGGGAAGGACAGCGCCGACACTTGACACTTCAAGTAACAGAGTCCCAGTCCCAGGGCAGGCCGGACTAGAGAAAGACAGAACCAAGGGAGAGAAAAGCAGAGTGGGGGAATGCCCCGCTCACCACAAAACCCAGGCAAGAACCCCAAGTCCGACAACCGAACCCGGACGAAGCACAGTCGGGAGCGAACACTAGCGCGCTCGCAGGAATCGCCTGGCAAGCGGGAGAAAACCCAATGTGATCAGGCGCAGACCAGTAACATGGCCCAAGGGTCGGAAAAAAACTGTCTCGTCGGCCCCCGAACAACATAGTCCCGTATCCAACCGGAGTGGGGGAGCAGAGGGACAGACTAAAGAAACTGGAAGGGTCCGCCCAGCAGCCGGCAGATGCCAGGACAAGACAGGCCAAAGACCAAGTCGATGTAGCCACCACAGGAAGGAGTTCTACAGTCCTGGTGAGGGAGATCAAAGGACAATCGTGACCGAAGGGTAGTCCTCCCAAGTTACCGAAAAGGTAAGTCCAGCAGGACCATATGCCCAGAATGGAAAGGCAATCTGCACCCAGCGGGAGGACAGAACGCAATAGGCCCGGCAAACAGGCACACAGCCAGTACTGCCAGCGAAAACGAGGGAGACGGTACGAGACCACAAGTAACGCCGGAACCATCCAAGCGAACAACCATGCTCACCCCCGAGGGGGAGGGGGCAATGACGAAACAGCCTCTGAGGCCTGGCTGGTGCAGAAGCCACCTCGGAGTGACAAACTCAGAGAGGAAGCCAAAAAAAACGAGCCGGCGAGGAAAAGCAGTCGAGACAGAGGCCGGCATAACACCCTCCAAACCGAAAGGAGGAATGGCAAACAGGGAAGCCACAGGACAGTTCAAAAGCCGAATACCTGCTACTCTGTGAGACGACCTGCACATCGCCTCGCAGAAGGCGAATACCCTGAAGAACCCAAAATGGAGGTCCCTCAGACCTGGATAGACGAGCACCCAAGAGAAGTTGGGTGACCTACCCGAGAGGAGCGGTCTGTTCCTGGTAGCAGATCAGACTGAAGTGCAGAAGGCGCCAAAGACAACACTCTCGACCCCGACGGCTTGCGCGGGGAAGACATGTCACGGGAGGACGAACGGGTACGCATCAAGGGACCCCGAACACTCCCCAGGTGGAAGGGCCAATGAACATGGCTGGTGCAGTCACAACGGGACCACACCAGAGAATGAGTGCCACCCAGCTCGGTGCAGTAGCGAGCCAGCAGAGCCCGTCTACATATATACAAGGTATACAGCGGTGAATACATTGGGCATTCAATTGTTGTGTGTTGGACAGCACCTTAGGCTCATACAGGTGGACAGAATGACCTCTTCAGAAAAGAGTGCAAAGCTAGCGACAAGCAGCCTCACCCCAAGAGAAAAAAGTATGTCGCAGGAGGAAGGGAGGCATACGTACTAGCAAACCGCAGGCAGCGAGAAGGCCAACCCACCCCCGGGAGGAGAAGGCAAACACGGCCCAAACAACGCACAGAGCGCACAGCCACAGCATCCCACAGTATCCATGGAAGTGCAAAGTGCAACCCGAAAGGGAGTCATGCACAAGGCTAGTACAGGAGGCATGCTATGGAACGCAAGCAGTCCGCCCAGAAAAGGGGAGAGAAAGGCACCTGGCAAACTCTGCAGACGGCAAGAGTGCAAAGGCCCGCACCAAAAGGACCTAGTGAAGGGGGAAGGGCATGCACAGGATTATCCTAGCATTAAATGATTGTGCAATAATCCACCTAACACCGAATTTTGTGAGAGTGCAACGAGTAGTTCGCCAATGAAAGGGGAACGTCCAGTACAGCATATAGAAGGACAGCCGTGAATCTCATGAGCGCGCAAATTACCGCCCATGGAATGAGAAGTGGTCATGCCCAAGGCCAGCACCGTTTCCAAAGGGAGTGCAAGCAGCGCACCCATGTTTAGAGGGCCATGCTCCTGGCCAGCAACGTATTCGGTGAGGGTGCAATGAACCGCACACGGCAGCATCGCATCCCAGGAGAGCGCGAGCACCCCGCCACGGATGGGGCCATGCACATGGCCAGCAACGTACTGGCGCAAGAACAAACACCGTCAGTGAAGGTGCATGCATGTCGCCTGAGGAGAGGAGGCATGCCCACGCCGGCAGCAAAGCCAGCGAGAGTGCGGTACACCGCCCAAGGAAGGGGGGGCCATGCATACGGCTGGCAGCGGATCCGGTGAGAGTCCAAGCACCCCGCCATGGAAGGGGGTCAAGCACGTGGCCAGCAACTTACCGCGAGAGAACAAACCCAGCCAGGAAGAGTATGTATGCCGCCTGAGAGAAGGAGGCATGCTCAAGGCCGGCAGCGAAACCAATGAGAGTGCAGCCTACCGCTTATGGAAGGGAGACATGCACAAGGCCGGCAGCGAATCCAGTGAGAGTGCAGCGTTCCGCTTATGGAAGGGGGACGTGCACATGGCCGGCAGTGAATCCAGTGAGTGCAGTGTTCCGCATATGGAAGGGGGACGTGCACATGTTTCATACCCATGGCCGACAGCGAACCCAGTGAGAGTGCAGCGTACCGCCATAGAAGGGGGTTACACACATGGCCGGCAGGAATCCAGTGAGAGTGCCGCGCTCCTCAAGGAGGGGGGTCGTGCACATGGCCAGCACCGTATCCGGTGAGAGCGCAATTATTCTGCCCCAGAAGGGGGTCATGCACCTGTCCGGCATTAAATCCAGTGAGAGTGCAGCGTTCCGCCTATGGAAGTGGGGCGAGCACATGGTCAGCACCGATCCGGTGAATGTAGCACTCCGCCTAAAGAAGGGGGTCATGCACATGGCCAGCCTGTAACTGGAGAGGCGACGTTCTGCCTATAGACGGGGCGCCTACCTCTGGTCAGCGTCGTATCCCGGGAGATGGCAAGGGTTCGCCTAGAAGGGGAACATGTAGCTGGCCAGAACTGCAGCCGAGGAGCGCAACATGCCGCCCACGGAAGGGGGGCATAGCGTGCGGCCAGCACTACTGCATCAGGCTGCAGCGTCCTGCGCAGCCATTCCGTTATTTATTAACTTTATTTATTTTATTTTTATTTATTTCTCTTTTTTTTTTTTTTTTTTAAAACAGCCACTCTGAGGCAAAAATGGGGCCACCCTACAGGGGCACTGTCTCGTACAGGCCTACTAGGAAGCCCAGAACAGAGAGGGTGTCCTCTAGATGGGAGCAGGCCCCTGGAGATGGCCGGTACCCAACAGGTTAACAAACATCCGGCCTAGGGGCGGCGCTGCGAACCCCTGGGGGCGGGGGACCTCCAGGCGGGAAGAATTCGCGCCGCGAGAAGTTCCCGCCCCCTCCAACCGAGGCTGGAAGTTTGCGGCCTAGTAGGCCGTGAAGCCGGGGCCTAGATTTTTGCGGCGCCCAGCCGACCGCGAGTACCGGCGGTCGGCCGGGACCGGGAGGAGCCGGCTGACGCATGTACTAACGGCCGCGGGTGCCCACCCCGCGGGCCGGCAGAGACAAACGGCCGGATTGCGGCCGAGCAGGCCGAAGCCTGGGTCAAAAGTTCGCGGCACCCGGCCGACCGGAAGCCTCAACAGTCAGCCGGGGCCTGCTGGAGCATCGCGCTCAGTACATGCAGGCCGAGAGGGCCTTGCGTCCGGCAGCTTCTGGAGCCGGCAGCTTCTGGAGCGGGCCCCTGGCCCTAGACACCGGTAAGGAGGGCGGGGGGGACTTGAAGTCCAGCACTGCACCCCCTGCCCTAACGGACCAGGCGTCCGTGGAGGAGGGACAGGGCAGCCAGCGCGGGCCCCCTGTACTGAATCTGCGACCGGTAAGGGGGAGGGCCGGCATAACCCCTGTGTCAGGGGCAGCTAGGAGCGGGTCTCCGGCCCTAAAGCAGAATTCCTCCACAGCAATCCCATGCAATGCCCTATGGAGGGGCAGTGTATAGTCGCCCCGCGGTCACCAGTATGGTGGTGGTGTGGAGCTATATGATTATTGGGCAACAGCTGGATATGAGAGACAGCCCTGGAGCCAGAAAAATGGCTGTTCACCAACGACACCTCAGGGGCCAGCCTAGGTCCAGCAGGGACCAGTATGGGGGTCCAGCACGCAGGAGACCGGGGAGGGAATGAGGGGGAACGTAGGGCTGGAGAAGCCTCTCTTACCACAGCCGTCTTCACCCTCGGTCCGTTCCAGCAGGGTCGCCCCTTCAGCTACTGGCACCGTAGTGGCAGGACGCTGGAAGAGGGATTTGGCGTGGTGGGATGCAGGGGAGCTGGGCTGCCCTGGTCCACCTTGCCTTCTGTGGGGGAGGCAGCAGTGCGGATGACCGGCACTGGCGCAGCTCGACCCCGGGAGAAACAGAGAGGTCTAGTGCGTCTCTGTTGTCCCTGATGTTCTGAAGAAAAAAACAAAAGCAAAAATCAAAAACTAAAAAAAAAAACAAACAGGAGAAAAACAGCCCTGCAGAGCAGGGAGTGTCTTGCCTCCTTGGACACTAAGCAAAAACTGGCAGTCTCTCTCTCCAGGCTGAGGGTATAGCTGTGGAGGAGGGGCTTAACAGTTCTCACTTAGTGTCACGCCTCCTATGGAGATGAGCTATACCCCAAGGTCTTCTGTGTCCCCCAAGGAAATTGGGCGAGAAAGGTGAATTCACCTGATATTTGGGAATACATCCATGTAGTCATGTGGCGGGTAGGCCATTTTCAGACTGATCCACTTTACTTGAAGTGTATAGCATATGTATAGTTTTAGATTTAACACTACCAGCAGGGGGCATGGAGGCTGACATTTTTTAAGGGGCATGTGAATGACACTATTAGGAGAGGGCTTGTGGATGGTATGTTAAAGGGGTTGTCCGGGTTCAGAGCTGAACCCGGACATACCGTTATTTTCACCCCGGCAGAATCCCTGAGCCTAGCATCGGAGCATCTCATGCTCCGATGCGCTCCTGTGCCCTGCGCTAAATCGCGCAGGGCACGGGCTCTTTTGTTTTCAATAACACACTGCCGGGCGGTAACTTCCGCCCGGCAGTGTGTTCGGTGACGTCACCGGCTCTGAGGGGCGGGCTTTAGCTCTGCCCTAGCCATTTTACTGGCTAGGGCAGAGCTAAATCCCGCCCTTCAGTGCCGGTGACGTCACCGGGGTTCCTGGCAGCCCCATGGAGAGCCCCGGTACGTCACTGGATCTCCAAAAAATGCCTTTGCCCTGCGCGATTTAGCACAGAGCAAAGGAGAGCATCGGAGCATGAACTGCTCCGATGCTCATGTCAGGGGGGCTGCCTGGGTGAAAATGGAGGGATGTCCGGGTTCAGCTCTGAACCCGGACAACCCCTTTAAGGGTATGACTACACGTCATATGTCCCCAAGCGGATTTTAAATTTGCATCATCTAAATTTATGCTGCGGATTTCACCATTTGCAATGCAAAGGGTGAATTCTACGACAAAATCTACATGTAAGTCATGGCAAATATTCCTCTACAAAATTCATCCTGGGTGGACATAAATAACCTATCAAGAACAGGTGTGAAAGTATGTAGCTTGTACTGTGATGGGGGTGGCACTTTTTAGGGATCATATATCTAGCTCAGTAAATAGGGGGCACATGACTGCCACTTTTCAGCTGACACATTTGACCCTTTCGGATACCAGAGTTTTTTTTTGTCTTTGCGTTTTCATTTAATTTTTTAAGGTATAACTTTTTTATTTTTCCGTTCACATAGCTGTATTATGGCTTATTTTTTGCAGAACGAGTTGTACTTTCTAATGCCACTATTTATTATGGCATACAATGTACTGGGAAGCGGAAAAAAAATTCCAAATCGTATTGATTTGAAAAAAAAAATATTCCTCCACCGTTTTATGGGTTTTGTTCCCACAAGGTTCAGTTTGCGGCCAAACTGACCCATATCCTTCATTGTCTGGGTCAGTACGATTACAACGATTCCCCATATGTATACATTTTTATGTCTAAATAGTGTCAAAATAAATTTTAACTTCGAGAAAATATTATTTTTTTTTACATCACCATATTCTGACCCCCATAACTTATTAATAGTTATGTCTACTGAGCTGTGTGGGTGCTCATTTTTGGCGGGACAATCTATAATTTTTATTGATACCATTTTGGAGTGTATGTGACTTTTTGATCACATTTTATTAAATTTTTGGGGTAAGAGAAGCAATGAAAAAATGACAAATTGGCCATTTTGACCCTTTTTTCCATTATGCCATTCGCCGTATTGGAAAAATATTTTTATATTTTAATAGTACGGATGTTTTCAGTCGTGGTGATACACATGATGTTTATATTTTTTGTTATTTATGTATTTTTTTATTATTATACGGAAACGGCGGAGATTGAAACTTTTATATTTTTTTTATTTTTTTATGACTTTGAAGCTCGTATGTGAGTGTACTGGCCATAGAAAGGAGTGGAACTTGGGTGTAACAAGAGCAATGGAGACACCCTTTTTGCACCTAAAGGCCTGATTTGCATATTAAGAAAAAGTATCATAACTCGGGAACGGACCCTCGGATCAACAAAAGAAAAAGAATGTTTTAATCACGTGAACCACGACTATGTATGCAAAAAGTTGGCTAGTGATGTTGCTGGTGATAGAATACCTTTAAGGAGTAGAATGGTGGGCAAATAAGGGAGCATGTGAATGACAATATTTAGAGGGGGAATGTGGCAGAAACTTTTATGCGGGGCTATATGGATGGCTAATTTATAGGGGTATGTGTACAGTGCTCAGCTACCTCCTGCAGTCCCAGAGTTTGAAAGGAGGGGCAGTGCACATACTCGACTCTGGCCGACACTTATCACTGCTATTTTGAGAATACTTACCTTTTTCATAAATGTAGAAACATGTTACTTACCCTTTCCTTTTCAATACATCCTCATCAATGTCCACACCAACAAGCTCCTCGATGCAGTCTTGAAACTTCAGCTTGTGCAGAAGTGAGCATTCACTGCATCCCAAATCTGCAACCTGCAGAGTGAAAGATAAAACTATCCTGATTACTGGCTGCTCACCTATTAGCCAGATTCACAAGCAGTTTGCAGCCGTTTTTGATGCAAAAACCAGGAATGGATACCAAATAAAGTTAAAGGGGTTGTGTCACTTCAGAAAATAGCATATATCATGTAAAGAAAGTTAATACAAGCCACTTACTAATGTACTGTTATTATCCATATTGCCTCCTTTGCTAGCTGGATTCATTTTTCCATCAGATTATACACTGCTTGTTTCCATGGTTACGACCACTCTGCAATCCATCAGCGGTGGTCGTGCTTGTACAGTATAGGAAAAAGTGTCGGCCTCTCTGGTGGCCGGGACCGTGGGAACTCACATAGGCTGGTGCTTTTTTCTATTGCAATCAAGCACGACCACCATCGCTACCAATTACCATTAACATGCGCTAACACTCCTAGCAGCGGTGGCGCAGTGTAAGTATGCTTGTTCCATTCAAGTGAATGGAGCAAGTACTTGTAATTACACTGCGCCACCAAGACTTCCGAGACAACACGCAGTGTAATCTTGAGGTTTAGACAAATCTAATAAAGGTGTCTATGTATGAGCTGTGTCTGGTGAAGGAGTAGTGTTGCCCTAACTACACAGAGATGGATCAAGACTGCTGCTCAGTAGAACAGTCAAAGGGCCCACTGCTATATAGTTAGTGCTGTTGTTCTAGCAATTGGTGGAAGTCTCAGTGATCAAAAACCCACCTATCAGAAAAGCATAGCATCCTACAGATATTTCTATTGTCATTACATTCCTTTCATTTGTAGCATTGCTTGTTAATGCTTTTTGCCAATGATAATAATGAAAATAAGGTGGGTTTTTAACAGCCCTATTCAGTAGATCAAGGTTCACAAAAAGTGTTTATTCAGAACTGAAGGCACTCCACCTGTACTCTACAGCCCCATTCTCTCCCATCTGGTTTGCACTTAAATGGGTATTCCAACATTTTTAAGCCTCATGCAAAAAACGGATCCGCCAAAAATACAGATGACATCCATGTGCATTCCGTATTTTGCAGAACGGAACAGCTGGCCCCTAATAGTACAGTCCTATCTTTGTCCGTAATGCGACAATAATAGGACATACGGAAACGGAATGCACGCGGAGTACCTTCCGTTTTTTTTTGCCGACCCATTGAAATGAATGGTTTCGTATATGGTCCGCAAAAAAAAAAACGGAACGGACACTGAATGAAAATACATTTGTGTGCATGAGGCCGTATACTGATACCCTATCCTCAGGACATCAATATTGAGTCCCACACCCTGCATCCCCGGCGATTAGCTGTTTCAGAGGAGCTTCAGTGCCGAAACTACACAGCTCCGTCCAGTGTGCAGTGAACAGGCCTTGTAACTGCAGCTCTGCTTCCGTTCACGTCAATAGCTGATAAGCGAGGGTGCTGGGTGTCGGGCTCCCGCCAATCTGATATTAATGTTCTGTCCTTAATCAATATTAAAATCCTGAAATACCCCTTTAAGGTGCTCATACACACGTACCTACTGATTTTGATAGGACAAACTGACTATCTAATGTGCATAAGGCCTATTGCACACGACCGTATGGCTTTTTCAGTGTTTTGCGGTCCATTTTTCACGGATCTGTTGTTCCATTTTTTGTTTCCGTTTCTGTTCCGTATGGCATATACAGTAATTACATAGAAAAAATTGGGCTGGGCATAACATTTTCAATAGATGGTTCCGCAAAAACGGAACCAATACGGAAGACATACGGATGCATTTACATATGTGTTCAGTTTTTTTTGCGGACCCATTGACTTGAAACGAGCCACGGAACGAGATTTGCGGGCAATAATAGGACATGTTCTATCTTTCAACGTAACAGAAAAACAGAAATACGGAAACGGAATGCATACAGAGTACATTCCTTTTTTTATGCTGACCCATTAAAATGAATGGACCCTATACGGAACGCAAAAAACGGCCAGTAAATAAAAAAAAATGGTCGTGTGCATGAGGCCTCATGCACACGACCGTTGTTTTGGTCCGCATCAGAGCCGCAGTATTTGCGGCTTGGATGTGGACCCATTCACTTCAATGGGGCCGCAAAAGATGCGGACAGCACTCAGTGTGCTGTCCGCATCCGTTGCTCCATTCCGTGGTCCACAAAAAATATATAACCTGTCCTATTCTTGTCCGTTTTGCAGACAAGAATAGGCAGTTATATTAATGGCTGTCCGTGCCATTCTGCAAATTGCGGAACGCATACTGACGCCATCCGAGTTTTGCGGATCCGCAATTTGCGGACCGCAAAACACACAACAGTCGTGTGCATAAGGCCTAAAAGGGTCCCAACTAACCTCTGACAGCAAAGAAATAAAGACAGCTCATGCTCGATTTCAACATACCCGATCTTTTGTTTTTACAGGAGATGAGACTTTTTTCTTTCGTCATTTAAACCATAATAAACAGCTAATAGCCTTACTATATGGAGAACTAGAGCTTTTCTATGCTTAGAAAGCTGATACATATTACTAATGTCTTTATCATATACACTGCCTGTCCAAAAAAAAAGTCGCCACCTGGATTTAACTAAGCAAATAGTTATGAGCCTCCTATTGGATAATTACCTCATGGGCGATTATCTTTCGGCTGGCAATAAGTTATTTAACCCCAACTGATGCAATGAGTTGCTTCTCATTTCTTAAACAACCATGTCGAAAGACACATCTCGTGGTCATGGAAAAGATGTTAGTCTGTTTGAGAAGGGTCAAATCATTGGCATTGCATCAAGCAGAGAAAACATCTAAGGAGATTGCAGAAACTACTAAAATTGGGTTAGGAACTGTCCAACGCATTATTCAAAAAAACTGGAAGGATGGTGGGGACCCATCGTATTCGAGGAAGAAATGTGGCAGCAAAAAAATCCTGAATGATCGTGATCGGCGATCACTTAAACGTTTGGTGAAATCAAATGAAGAAAAACAACAATAGAACTCAGGGCTAGGTTTAATAGTGAAAGTAAGAGCATTTCCACACGCACAATGCGAAGGGAACTCAAGGGATTGGGAATGAACAGCTGTGTAGCTGTAAGAAAACCACTAATCAGTGAGGCATACCAGAAAAAAAGGCTTCAATTTGCTAGGGAGCATAAAGATTGGACTCGGCAGCAATGGAAGAAGGTCATGAGGTCTGATGAGTCCAGATTTACCCTGTTCCAGAGTAATGGGCGCATCAAGGTAAGTAGAGAGGCAGATGAAGTGATGCCCCCATCATGCCTAGTGCCTACTGTACAAGCCTGTGGGGGCAGTGCTATGATCTGGGGTTGCTGCAGTTGGTCAGGTCTAGGTTCAGCAACAGTATGTGCTCCAAGAATGAGGTCAGCTGACTACCTGAACATACTGAATGACCAGGTTATTCCATCAATGGATTTTTTCTTCCCTGATGGCACGGGCATATTCCAAGATGACAATGCCAGGATTCATTGGGCTCAGATTGTGAAAGAGTGGTTCAGGGAGCATGAGACATAATTTTCACACATGGATTGGCCACCACAGAGTCCAGACCTTAACCCCATTGAGAATCTTTGGGATGTGCTGGATAAGGCTTTGCACAGCCGTCAGACTCTACCATCATCAATGCAAGATCTTGGTGAAAAATTAATGCAACACTGGATAGAAATAAATCTTGTAACATTGCAAAAGCTTATCGAAACAATGCCACAGCGAATGCGTGCCGTAATCAAAGCTAAAGGCTTTTTTTTTGTGGCGACTTTTTTTGGGGACAGGCAGTAAATATAATATATAATTATAAAGTATATTGTGTCTGAATAAACCACAAATATGGATTAGCTTTCTGAGCATAACAAACTCTATTCTCAATATAATAAGGGTATAGCTTTTCATTATGGGTTAAAGGAGTTGTCTCACCTCAGACATTGGGGGCATATCGCTAGGATATGCCCCCAGTGTCTGACAGGTGCGGGTCCCACCTATGGGACCTGCACCTATCTTTCGAACGGAGCCCACAAATGCCGGTGGGCGCATGGCACATGCGGGGCTGCCCTCAATTCATTTCTATGGGAGTGCCGAAAATAGCCGAGCGGTGTGCCTGAGAAATGGGAAGTGCACCCTGCGAGCGCAGCCACCCTCCTTTCACTTCTATGGGGCTTAAGAAGCCAGTTCTAGGTGATTTTCGGCACTCCAACAGAAACGAATGGAGGGCAGCTGCACATGCGTGGTGCTTCCTCCGACACTTTGCAGGCTCTGTTCTAGAAATAGGTGCAGGACCAAGAGGTGGGACCCACACCTATCAGACATTGGGGGCATATCCTAGCGAGTGAGTCAACCCCCTTAAAATGAGGCAGAAAACTCTGGTTTCCTCCCACACTCCAAAGACATACTGATCGGGACCTTAGATTGTGAGCCCCACTGGGGACAGTTGAATGCTAATGTCGGTAAAGCGCTGCGGAATATAGTAGCGCTATATAAGTGCATATAATAATAAATAAATAAATAAATAAATCTACATGCAAGGCTGGCCACTTACTTCCAGGCTACAGCCTTATAATATTGAGAAGAGTGGTTTTCTATACATTCAGATTTTTGGCTCAACTGGGAGGAGCCTGCTCTTGTTCTCCTGGGCGTCTCCTTCTCCCAGGCTGTAGCGCTGGCCAATCGCAGCGCTCAGCTCATAGCCTGGGAGAAGGAGACGCCCAGGAGAACAAGAGCAGGCTCCTCCCGGTTGGGCCGAAAATCTGAAGATACCGGAAGAACGGAGCGGCGCCCCCAGGGATAATAGTAAGTGCAGGGAGATCCCTGGGCGCCACTCTCCATGTCTGTATGCTTAGTTTAGATTTTTTATTTCAATGAAAAGGTCCTCTTTAAAGGGAACCTGTCACCGGGATTTGATGTATAGATCTGAGGACATGGGTTGCTAGATGGTCGCTAGCACATCCGCAATACCCAGTCCCCATAGCTCTGTGTGCTATTATTATGGGAAAAAAACGATTTGATCCATATGCAAATTACCCTGAGATGTGTCCTGTACGTGAGATGAGTCCAGCGTGAAGGAGCGCAGCACCGCCCCGCATCCTCAGAATCTCGTCCTTGCTCCCCGATGTCAGACAGCTAGAGCGCCGTAATCTCGCGATGCGCGCGTGCATCTGAGGATGCGGGGCAGTGCTGGGCTCCTTCACGCTGGACTCATCTCATGTACAGGACACATCTCGGGCAATTTGCATATGGATCAAATAGTTTTTTTCAACAATAAAAGCACACAGAGTTATGTCAGGAAGGGGTTAATAGGTCTATGCAGTTTAAGCTTTGCTATGGAGCCCCATGATTTCTGTGTACACCCCTGGCTGTCTGCAATCCTTCTATGCCCTGTACTACAGGGTACGCTAGTATATATCAACTGGCATGAAGTAGAGTTCTGGTTACATTGACTCAAACATAGCAAAATTCTAACTGTTTCACTTCTAAGATGAAAATATACATACAAAATCTGACCTTTTGGGGTTTGTGAGTATGAATATAAGATTTCACAAATTCATATCGCTGTTCATACAGTGGTGGTCTAAAGCGTATGGGCTCCATGTGTCTAAAGAAGTCTTCTCATAGCTGAAACGTAAAAGCACAGAATGATTAAATCAAGAACAAAAAAATAATTGAGATTAGCGATATTTTTTTTATCTATATTTTATTGCAAGAAACAATGCGATGATACAAATATTCTAATGCCAGTACACGGTCTGCTTTTCTATAGTGTGACAATGCGTCTTCTTGCCTTACAAATCTAGATCTTAGTCAGGATTGTCATCTTAGATTTTGTGACATTTATATAGGTATTTTTATGGAATGGCAGCCTTATTAAAGTGGTATTCCGGTTATATAACATTATCCCTTAGACAACTATTAGACTGGTGGGGGGGCATACCGCTGGGACACCCATCGATCATGAGAACAGGGACTTTATACTCTGTGGAGTCCCCCCAAAGTGAACAGAGCGGAGATCCGGAGATTCCCACAGAAATTAATGGAGCGGCTAAGCACATGCCAAACCTGCTGCTCTGTTTATTTATTTATTTTGGGTGGGGGGTGGGGGGGTCAATGAGGTACGACCCCCACCGATCTAATTATCCCCTATCCTGTGGATATGGGATGTTACATAACGGAATACCCCTTTAACCGCCTCCGGACCGCCTAACGCAGATGTGCGGTCCGGAGGCGGCAGCCCTGCGCACGACGACGCATATACGCGTCATCTCGCAAGAGCCGGGATTTCCTGTGAACGCGCGCACACAGGCGCGCGCGCTCACAGGAACGGAAGGTAAGCGAGTGGATCTCCAGCCTTTTAACCCCTAACAGGTATATTAGACGCTGTTTTGATAACAGCGTCTAATATACCTGCTACCTGGTCCTCTGGTGGTCCCTTTTGTTAGGATCGACCACCAGAGGACACAGGTAGCTCAGTACAGTCGCACCAAACACCACACTACACTACACCCACCCCCCCCGTCACTTATTAACCCCTTATAAACCCATGATCACCCCATATAGACTCCCTGATCACCCCCCTGTCATTGATCACCCCCCTGTCATTGATCACCCCCCTGTCAGGCTCCGTTCAGACGTCCGCATGTGTTTTGCGGATCCGATCCATGTATCCATGGATCCGTAAAAATCATACGGACGTCTGAATGGAGCCTTACAGGGGGGGTGATCAGTGACAGGGGGGTGATCACCCTGATCACCCCCTGTCATTGATAACCCCCCTGTAAGGCTCCATTCAGACGTCCGCATGTGTTTTGCGGATCCGATCCATCGATCCGTAAAAATCATACGGACGTCTGAATGGAGCCTTACAGGGGGGGTGATCAGTGACAGGGGGGTGATCACCCTGATCACCCCCTGTCATTGATAACCCCCCTGTAAGGCTCCATTCAGACGTCCGCATGTGTTTTGCGGATCCGATCCATGTATCCATGGATCCGTAAAAATCATACGGACGTCTGAATGGAGCCTTACAGGGGGGGTGATCAGTGACAGGGGGGTGATCAGGGAGTCTATATGGGTGATCACCCGCCTGTCATTGATAACCCCCCTGTAAGGCTCCATTCAGACGTCCGCATGTGTTTTGCGGATCCGATCCATGTATCCATGGATCCGTAAAAATCATACGGACGTCTGAATGGAGCCTTACAGGGGGGTGATCAATGACAGGGGGGTGATCAGGGAGTCTATATGGGTGATCACCCCCCTGTCATTGATCACCCCCCTGTAAGGCTCCATTCAGACGTCCGCATGTGTTTTGCGGATCCGATCCATGGATCCGTAAAAATCATACGGACGTCTGAATGGAGCCTTATCAGGGGGGTGATCAATGACAGGGGGGTGATCACTCCGGGAGTCTATATGGGTGATCACCCCCCTGTCATTGATCACCCCCCTGTCATTGATCACCCCCCCCTGTAAGGCTCCATTCAGCCATTTTTTTGGCCCAAGTTAGCGGAAATTTTTTGTTTGTTTTGGTTTTTTCTTACAAAGTCTCATATTCCACTAACTTGTGTCAAAAAATAAAATCTCACATGAACTCGCCATACCCCTCACGGAATCCAAATGCGTAAACATTTTTAGACATTTATATTCCAGACTTCTTCTCACGCTTTAGGGCCCCTAAAAAGCCAGGGCAGTATAAATACCCCACATGTGACCCCATTTCGGAAAGAAGACACCCCAAGGTATTCCGTGAGGGGCATATTGAGTCCATGAAAGATTGAAATTTTTGTCCTAAGTTAGCGGAAAGTGAGACTTTGTGAGAAAAAAACAAAAAAAATCAATATCCGCTAACTTATGAAAAAATAAATAAAAAATTCTATGAACTCGCCAGGCCCCTCATTGAATACCTCGGGTGTCTTCTTTCCAAAGTGGGGTCACATGTGGGGTATTTATACTGCCCTGGCTTTTTAGGGGCCCGAAAGTGTGAGAAGAAGTCCGGGATCCAAATGTCTAAAAATGCCCTCCTAAAAAGAATTTGGGCACCTTTGCGCATCTAGGCTGCAAAAAAGTGTCACACATCTGGTATCGCCGTACTCAGGAGAAGTTGGGCAATGTGTTTTGGGGTGTCATTTTACATATACCCATGCTGGGTGAGAAAAATATCTTGGTCAAATGCCAACTTTGTATAAAAAAATGGGAAAAGTTGTATTTTGCCAAGATATTTCTCTCACCCAGCATGGTTATATGTAAAATGACACCCCAAAACACATTGCCCAACTTCTCCTGAGTACGGCGATACCAGATGTGTGACACTTTTTTGCAGCCAAGGTGGGCAAAGGGGCACATATTCCAAAGAGCACCTTTCGGATTTCGCAGGCCATTTTTTACAGATTTTGATTGCAAGGTACTTCTCACACATATGGGCCCCTAAATTGCCAGGGCAGTATAACTACGCCACAAGTGACTCCATTTTGGAAAGAAGACACCCCAAGGTATTCCGTGAGGGGCACGGCGAGTTCCTAGATTTTTTTTTTTTTTTGTCACAAGTTAGCGGAAAATGATGATTTTTCTTTTTTTTTCTTTTTTCCTTACAAAGTCTCATATTCCACTAACTTGCGACCAAAAATAAAAAATTCTAGGAACTCGCCGTGCCCCTCACGGAATACCTTGGGGTGTCTTCTTTCCAAAATGGGGTCACTTGTGGCGTAGTTATACTGCCCTGGCAATTTAGGGGCCCAAATGTGTGAGAAGTACTTTGCAATCAAAATGCGTAAAAAATGACCGGTGAAATCCGAAAGGTGCACTTTGGAATATGTGCCCCTTTGCCCACCTTGGCTGCAAAAAAGTGTCACACATCTGGTATCGCCGTACTCAGGAGAAGTTGGGCAATGTGTTTTGGGGTGTCATTTTACATATAACCATGCTGGGTGAGAGAAATATCTTGGCAAAATACAACTTTTCCCATTTTTTTATACAAAGTTGGCATTTGACCAAGATATTTTTCTCACCCAGCATGGGTATATGTAAAATGACACCCCAAAACACATTGCCCAACTTCTCCTGAGTACGGCGATACCAGATGTGTGACACTTTTTTGCAGCCAAGGTGGGCAAAGGGGCACATATTCCAAAGTGCACCTTTCGGATTTCACAGGCCATTTTTTACACATTTTGATTGCAAGGTACTTCTCACACATTTGGGCCCCTAAATTGCCAGGGCAGTATAACTACGCCACAAGTGACCCCATTTTGGAAAGAAGACACCCCAAGGTATTCCGTGAGGGGCATGGCGAGTTCCTAGAATTTTTTATTTTTTTGTCGCAAGTTAGTGGAATATGAGACTTTGTAAGAAAAAAATAAAAATAAAAAATCATCTTCATTTTCCGCTAACTTGTGACAAAAAATAAAAAGTTCTATGAACTCACTATGCCCATCAGCGAATACCTTAGGGTGTCTACTTTCCGAAATGGGGTCATTTGTGGGGTTTTTCTACTGTCTGGGCATTGTAGAACCTCAGGAAACATGACAGGTGCTCAGAAAGTCAGAGCTGCTTCAAAAAGCGGAAATTCACATTTTTGTACCATAGTTTGTAAATGCTATAACTTTTACCCAAACCATTTTTTTTTCTTTTCTGCCCAAACATTTTTTTTTATCAAAGACATGTAGAACTATAAATTTAGCGAAAAATTGATATATGGATGTCGGTTTTTTTGCAAAATTTTACAGCTGAAAGTGAAAAATGTCATTTTTTTGCAAAAAAATCGTTACATTTCGATTAATAACAAAAAAAGTAAAAATGTCAGCACCAATAAAATACCACCAAATGAAAGCTCTATTAGTGAGAAGAAAAGAAGGTAAAATTCATTTGGGTGGTAAGTTGCATGACCGAGCGATAAACGGTGAAAGGAGTGTAGTGCCGAAGTGTAAAAAGTGCTCTGGTCATGAAGGGGGTTTCAGCTAGCGGGGCTGAAGTGGTTAAACAGAGTATGTCTCTATGAAATTTACTGTTAAACTAGACACAATACCTTGTAGGGCTAGCTCAACTGAATGTAATAAAACCTTTAATGGCTTCATTCTGGAGAAAAAGTACTTTTAATCCATATACAGATAAGTTAAGTGCACTGGGTCCGGGGGCGTAGCTGAAAGCTCATGGGCCCAGGTGCAAGAGTTCAGCTTGGGCCCCCGTTCCTCAGTGCTTGTTGGCAAGGAATAGGGGAGCACATAGCCTTCCTGCTGCCTGAGGCAAACATTAAAAGGGACACCCCCTCATGCCAAATTCTTAACCTAACCCCTTCCCTCCAGCCAGAGGTGTAAATTGACCAGCATGCACTTTCTATAATGGCAATGTCTTATGTGGCACAAGGGTCTTTGGGCCCCTAAGGCTCCTGGGCCCGGTAGCGACTGCTACCTCTGCACCCCCTATAGCTACGCCCGACTGGGTCTAAGCCACTCTGTGCACCCTTGTTCCTCTTGCTTCCGCTGCCAGCCCCTCCCTCTCCTTTCTGATTGACAGGGCCAGGAAAGAAAGATGATGGTGCAGGAACCTGGCCCTTTAAATCAAGAAGAGGGAGGGACTGGCAGAGGAAACTGCTTGGGCCCACCCTCAGTGCACTTAACGGTTCATTAACATATACAGTAAGACAATTTATTCTCCAAAATGAAGAGATTATTACATGAAATGTATCATTACAACTGAGCTAACCCTACAAGGCATTGTGCATCGTTTTAAAAGTCTTGGGGGGCACTTACTAAGACGACTTTTTACAATTAGTCTGAGTTGTCCCCCTAGCACTGCTGTAGTATAGGGCTAAACTTTCATAATTTTGCAGGGACATGGAACCCAAAAATGGCCCCATTCCACCACCTTCCTGCCCACCTTTCCTACTTGGTGTGACAAAATATTGTTGTACATGCATTAAAATTGTCTCGTTTTTTCCAGAGTAAAAATACTCCTCTTACCATTTTTGAAGAGTATTTTTAGGCGAAACTTGAAGTAATAGAAAAAAAACAATAGTAGGCCTACATAATTTTAAGGGCTTGTTCACATCTGTGTTGGAGGCTCTGTCACAGATTCTGTCAAAGACCGGACAAAAAAACCTTAGACTAGTTTCACACTAGCGGCAAGGAACTCGTACTTTTATTCCGGCCGCCTCTCGGCCTGTTTGCCGTGCTGCCGCCGGAACTCTGGCCCACCCCCACTATAGTCAATGGGGCCAGAGTGGTAGTCCGGGGGCACGCGTGCACTTGCGGCAGCACGGATCCGACAGGCTGTTCATCTGCCGGAGTTCCTTGCCGCTAGTGTGAAAGTACCCTTACATGCAGGACTTTTTTGTCCGGTAAAAGGACAGGATCCTGAACAGAAACTGAATAGACTCCATAACAGTAAATGAGTCTGTTCATCTCAGTTATGTGCCTGATCCAGCACTTCCGTTATTTTCATTGTACTGCTCATCTAACGGAGCAGAACAACAGAAATAAAAAGTGGTGACTTGAACGGGGCCTAAGAGGTGGGTATGCAGGAACTACTCGCCTTAATAACAGCAGGCAATATAGCAAAGTGATAAAGTATAGTCCAGTATAGTGGATCTTTCCTGTACTTTATCACAAGTCAGACAGGTCAGTCATAAAAGTGACAGCTCTGCTGACAGAATCAGTAGGCGGCATTGGGAGCTACAGGCAGGGTCCCATTAGCACTGGGGCCCTGTCGTTGTCCACACCAGTGGATCCTATGACATGTTACCTGGGAGTGAAGCAGCTGCTACTGCAGAAAGGCATGAGAGCCACAGCAGGGCACAGGCCTTCCTCTCACAAACCCCAATGCCCCCCACATGCATAGGGCAACTTCAGAACACCAGTGCCAGGGGCATGCCCCCTCCTCTTCTTAGAGCATACACACACTGGAGGCTGCAGTGCTACAGTTCTGTGCCCATACACAATGGATGAATACACATACTGTAGAGATAATACGTGGTGCCCCCCTCCCCACAGGAGAAGAGGAGCTAACTTACTGGGCTCATCCTAAGCAGGAAATCGGCCCAGGTTTTGACTGAGACAGAGCAATACCTTTATATCACCCAATCCCAGGATGAAAAGGGCAAATGCAGCAGCCCCCACCACAGTAGAAGAGGAGCTAACTTACTTGGCTCATCCTGAGCAGCAGCTGGGACCGAAGGGCGAGCCCTGCTCTAGTTCCTGCACATGGTGCTCCGGGTGCTGTAGAGTATGGGCAGCACCCACTGCGAGAGCTGCCCTGTGTAGATGGTGTGTGCACATATAGTTAGATTGCGCGCTGCAGCTTTAGAGTGGCATGACGAATGGTCGGCAGAGCGCTCAAACCAACCAGTAACAAAGCTCCTTGCTGTAAGTAGCTTTGTTATTGGGTACTTCAGGCACAGGCAGCATCCCTGCGCTGCCCGTGCCATTCACAGCGAGGCCTTCACTGATGAATCATATGGAAAAGTCTAAATCGCATTGGTACGCCTTAGACTTTTAGAACCAACACATATCTCAGATTAGGGTTGTTGCGGGTATCGAAATTTCGATACCCAATCGATACTTTTGTCCTGGTATCGATA
The DNA here is from genome assembly GCF_014858855.1 of Bufo gargarizans. Taxonomy (NCBI): domain Eukaryota; kingdom Metazoa; phylum Chordata; class Amphibia; order Anura; family Bufonidae; genus Bufo; species Bufo gargarizans. Next base: position 128,861,431 of record NC_058086.1, read on the forward strand.
CGATACCGGGATTTCAATTTTTTCGATACTGGGCTGCGCTTCTGCACAGTCTAGTATCTCTGAACATGAGCGCGCTGCTGTCGGCGCGCTCATGTTCTCTCAGCAGTATGGGGAGAAGGAAGCTGTCCTCCCTCCCCCCTGTGCTGCTGCTGCTGCTGCCACCAATGAACGGGGGGAGGGGGGCTGCCACCAATGATATGACTTTTCCTACACAGAGCGGCTCCCAGCGATGTCCCAGGACTTACTATTAGTCCTGGGCGCCGCTCCGTTCGCATGCTGTGCCCCATTACTGTCTCCTCTCCTGCTCCACATGCTGATTACTATCGGAGCGATGGGGAGGAGACATCAGCTTCACTAGTGGGCGTTCCTTCTCCCTGGCTGTAGCGATGTCTAATCGCAGTGCAGGAAGAAGCGCCATCCCATTAAAATCATGCGCCGGCCCCTCTCAACCCCCCCAGTATTAAAATCATTGGTGGCAGTGGCCACAGGGTCCTCTCCCCTCCCCCTCATTGGTGGTGCAGTGGCAGCTTCTGATCGGAGCCCCAGCAGTGTAAGCCTGGGGCTCCGATCGGTTACCATGGCAGCCAGGACGCTACTGAAGCCCTGGCTGCCATGGTAACATCCCTGATGCTGTGTGCACAGAGCACAGAGCAGCAAGGACAGTGTGAAGTCCTATTCACCCTGATCTCTATCAGGCTGAATAGGACAAGGGATGAAAAAAATCCCAGGTTCTAGCCCCTAAGGGGGGAAATAGTTATTAAATAAAAAGTGTAAAAATAAATAAAGTAAAAAAAATAAAAAAAAATATGAAGTATAAATCACCCCCTTTTCCTAATTTCACATATAAAATGTATAAATAATAAACATATTACCACGTCAGAAAAGTCCAAACTATTAAAATATTTTTAAAAACTCTATGCGGTGAACGCCGGAACAGAAAAAATAAATAAAAACTGTGCGATTCGCCATTTTTTTAAATGTGGAATGCACGTGGCTTTTTTGGTTTATTTTTTTCGCGTGGTATCGAATGGTATCGAGTATCGCAATACTTTTTCATGGTATCGAAACCAAATAAAAAATTTGGTATCGCAACAACTCTACCTCAGATATAACTGAAAAATAATAGAAAGGGCCTAGACACATATAGTACAACTCCTATAACAGCACTCACTAATAGCCCCTATTAGTATGAGAATAGTCGCATATGAAATATAGCAAAAAATAGGTGAAAACAAGGAGAGAAGGAGGCCACAAGGACCCCTTCACCCCTAAACCCCTGGTAGTAGAGACCACACAGGAGCAACTACAGGTCAAGAGTCCAAGGGAAATATGGTAAATGATGCCAGCAGACAATATAAGTTTATGCAGCCAAATTAAATGCAAGATGTAAACATAATAGGACAAATTTTACATATATGAACACAGATATCGTGCGGTGTGTGGGGACAATATGGAAACGGGAACCGATGCCAAAGATGCACAAAAAAACATAGTAACAAATCCGCACAACAGAGAATGAATGCATAAGCTACATTTCGCCAACCCACCGGCTTCGTCAACATTTTTTTTTTAGATATATATACTGTATATATGTATTTTTTTTTGAGTATTACTTCATACTCTGACCCCTCTTATAACCTCAGGGGGGGAATTTACGAGCCGTCATGGTGGACTCAAGGAAACAGAATTACTGGTAACTCTAATTACGGTTTTTCCATTTCGTCCACCATGACGACTTAACCATGAGAACTATCAGATTACTTAGTAGGGAGGGAGACTGCTTCTGTCCAAAGGTCAAATCAGCAGAAGCAGACACATCAATACAATAATGTCTTATGAACGTATTTACATTAGACCAGGTGGCGGCCCTAAAGATTTTGTCTAGGGAAACACCCGCTCTTTCAGCCCATGAAGATGCCATTGCTCTTGTGGAATAGGCTCTTATATTTGTAGGACTAGTAAGACCTGACATTTGGTAACAGCAGGATATAGTTGACTTAGGCCTCTTTCACACTTGCGTTGTCCGGATCCGGCGTGTACTCCACTTGCCGGAATTACACGCCGGATCCGGAAAAACGCAAGTGTACTGAAAGCATTTGAAGACGGATCCGTCTTCAAAATGCTTTCAGTGTTACTATGGCACCCAGGACGCTATTAAAGTCCTGGTTGCCATAGTAGGAGCGGGGGAGCGGTATACTGACAGTCCGCACGGCTCCCGAGGCGCTCCAGAGTGATGTCAGAGCGCCCCATGCGCATGGATGACGTGCCATGCGATCACGTGATCCATGCGCTTGGGGCGCCCTGACGTCATAAAGGTAACGTTTGCTCATAAAGGTAACGTTTTTATTAACTGTAAGGCTGCTAGAAAGCTATGGGAAGGGTTAAAAAGGTGAAACTATAATAAGTTCCCAATTCATATAAGTATTATCCCTGTGCGCATTATACATTAGTATTCACTTCGCTGGGCGGTATTTTCCAGTCCCCGACATTTGGAGATCCTGCGCATGCGCCCGGCACCCTCGTTCGCCGGGATCACATTGCGCCAAGTGAATACTAATGAGATGGGCGTGTCTACGGATCCGGCAGTTGGGACGCGGCTGGGCACAAATGCGGCACAAAGAACGCCCCTTGGGCAGAAAGGACAGGTGATTATAAAGATTATTTTTAACGTTTTATAATGCGCACAGGGATAATACTTATATGAATTGGGAACTTATTATAGTTTCACCTTTTTAACCCTTCCCATAGCTTTCTAGCAGCCTTACAGTTAATAAAAACGTTACCTTTATGAGCAAACGTTAACTTATTATAAGACCTAGGGGGGCATATAAAGAGCTAATTATGCTCAGAAGGCCTGTCAGTGTCCCTTTAAGATCCAACAATGTAAAATATGATTTTTTGCCATTTTTCAAGTGGTCTTAAACTTTTGATCAGGACTGTATTTGGTTGATAAGTTCAGAGGGTAAGGGTTCATGCACACCACCGTACTGGCTCAGTGCTCGTATCGAGGACCGTAAACAACATATCCGCAATATACGGGCACTGGCCTTGAGCACTCTTTGCTGCGGACACAGACCCACTGAGTTAAATGGGTCCGCGATTTGCAAGATACGACCGAAGATAGGAATTATTCTATCTTTTGCAGAGTGGAGGCACGAATCAAAAGCCCACAGAAACACAACAAAGCGCAAAAACAGTCTAAGTTCTAGGTCACCCCAGAGCTGGCGTATTTGTCTTTGTCTGTTTTGAGTGGTGAGTTGTGATATATTTTTTTGCATTAAAAATCGCACTTTCCTGAAGACCGCAAAGAGGTGACTTTTTCATGCACAAATAAATTAGACCAGTCTAAGTGAATATGAACCTATGTAACTGAAGAACAACCACCAGAGGTCAGACTAATAACAATATGCCGAGTCTAATTCATCAGGGCTCGGCGACTTTTAATAAATGCTAGGGGTGCACCGAAATGAAAATTCTGGTCCGAAACCGAAACCGAAAATTCAGGATACCCCTTGACCGAAACCGAAACTGCCTTTTTGCCCAAATACTTTTAAAATACTTTTTTTTTTATGATTTTATTAATAATTCTTTTTCATGAATTTAATAAATCATATTACCCACCCACCCCATAACAGTGCCATCCACAGACCCCCACCGACCCCATAACAGTGCCATCCACAGACCCCCACCCACCCCATAACAGTGCCATCCACAGACCCCCACCGACCCCATAACAGTGCCATCCACAGACCCCCACCCACCCCATAACAGTGCCATCCACAGACCCCCCCACCTCATAACAGTGCCATCCACAGACCCCCACCCACCCCATAACAGTGCCATCCACAGAACCCCCCCCCCCCCCCCATTGCCGCTCCAGTACAGACTAGTTATTATAAAATGTGTACAATTAATAGAAAATAGCGGGGAGGGACTGGGAGGAGGAGCTGGGGGCCGGTGCGTTCACTGTTCTCCGGCCCCCAGCTCCAGTAGTTATAAAATGTGTGCAATTAATAAGCATTCTATTCATGAGGCCCCCTCTGTAGTAGAACATTCAATACAGCCACATCCTACTCACAGGGCTGTCATCTTAATGCTGGCCGGCCGGGCAGAGGAGCGGCAGCGTCACAACTGACGTCATGTGCCCGGCCTACTTTCTGAATGAAGGAGGCGGCGCAGGCATGTGACGTCAGTCGTGACGCTGCCGCTCGTCTGCCCGGCCGGCCAGCACAGCCCTGTGAGTAGGATGTGGCTGTTCTACTGCAGAAGGGGCCTCAAAGAATGCTTATTAATTGCACACATTTTATAACTACTGGAGCTGGGGGCCGGAGAACAGTGAACGCACCGGCCCCCAGCTCCTCCTCCCAGTCCCTCCCCGCTATTTCCGGCCGATATGGGTCTGTGCACATGAGCGTTGTTTTCACGCATCAGTTCTGCATTGCGTGAAAATCGCAGCATGTTCTATATTCTACATTTTTCACGCAGCCCTGGCTCCATAGAAGTGAATGAGGCTGCGTGAAAAACGCAAACATTCTGTAAACATTCTGTTTTTTATCACGCGCTTGAAAAACGCATCAAAACGCATTGCACGCGTGCGGAAAAAAATAAACAACTAAACGCAATCGCAGACAAAACTGACTGAACTTGCTTGCAAAATAGTGCGAGTTTCACTGAACGCACTCTCAACGCATCCGGCCCCAATCCGCAACGCCCATGTAAAACCAGCCTAAGGGGTTAAAAAGGAGTCGTTTTGGTAAGATGTCACCCACTCAATCTGACATTAGGCATGGACAGGTAGAAATGCACACTAAGGCCGGACAAACACAAGCGAGTTCACTGCGATAAACTTGTGTGTCAGTGTAAGTTCCCATTCTGACCTCCCGTCTTCTGATAGGATCGCACAGCATTATTATTTAGGGCTCATGCACACAAACGTATTTTTTGTCCATGTCGGTTCCATTATTTTTTTTTTTGTGGAGCCATTCACTTTAATGGGGCTGCAAAAAAATACCACAAAAATTACTTTGTGTGCGTTCCGTGTCCGTATGCCCCATTCCGCAAAAAAAAATATAGAACATGTCCTAATATTGTCCGCATTAGGGACAAGGATAGGACTGTTCTATTATGGCTCGGGCGTTCCGTTCAGCAAAGTGGACGGAATCCATGTTTTGCAGATCCACAATTTTTTTCCGGAGCCGCATCCATTTCGTCCCCATAGAGAATAAATGGGTCCGCACCCGTTCCGTACAATTAGGGAACGGATGAGGATCACAATTGCGGATGTGTGAAATGGAGCCTAAGTCCTGGAATCTATTGTATTACACTGACAGCATTATGTCAGTTGGTAATAAGCAGATGGCTCACTCTGAATTGTCACAGTTGGTGCACAGGTTCAAAAAGACACACCCCTAATTCTGTGCTATATGAATATGTATTAAATGGAACCGCCACTCAAACAGTCGGAATACACGTGGGATTGTTTTAAACATATAAAACTTTTATTAAATAATGTACTCTTTGTGCACGTCTTAAATAAAATATAAAAGCATAAAAATAATCATGCACTGATGCACGTACTCAGTTCGAGGCCTTCAGTGATCAAAAGAGGATTCACTACTGTGCTGCCCTATAGGTTCGTTATACCATATGTCGCTGCATCCGTATCCCACCTATTTAGTGGGACTGATGAATCGCAGTCATCTATGGCAGAGCGACCTATTTGTAGGGCTATTTGTGTGGCTCCTTATAAATTGACAATTTGAAGCAAGTGACTGTATAGGTTGTCGCTATAGCAGATATACAATATAGCCTTCAACATCACCAATACACGAAACCAGATGTAGAAAAACAAGAAGAGGACAAAGAAAGAAGGGAGAGAGACAGAAGGAGAAATTAATAAGTGCACTAGATTCCATCATTAATATAAGCTCGACAGCACTTTCTAACACACAGTTAAAACTTTTAGATAAAGGGTTGAAATTTTCGCACCGACATCTAAACTTAATAAATTTGACACATTTATAGGACTGCAAAAATTCATGAGAAGACTGTGTCTGAGAAAACATTTTTTTAAAAACCCGACAACAGTAGAGCCCCAAGTGAGAACAAATGAAGGGATTGAGGGAGAGATACAACATACAAATCTAAGAAATCTAAGAAATAAATCTAAGAAATTCCCCAAAAATGAGATTGGCCACGAGATGGCAACGTTTCAAAGATCGGTCGAGAATGATTTGAGAAAAATCAAGGATAGACAAAGCCAAAGGAATAACTTAACAGAGGGAGAGATTCGTGCCATCAAAGAATTACAGAAACAAGAAAACATTACAATACACCCCGCAGATAAGGGGGGGCCATAGTGGTCATGAATACTAAACAATATACAGATGAATGCCTTAGACAACTGAGTGATACAATTACATACAAAAAATTAAAAGGAGACCCAGGGCAGGAATTTAAGAAGAGCCTTACCAACTACTGTGATAGAGGTCTAAAGGATAGCATTCTATCAGATCAAGAACGTAACTTTATTTTGGGCACGCAGGGAAGACTCCCCATCTTCTACTGCCTGCCCAAAATCCACAAATGTCTGGAGACGGCCTATAATATCTGGGATAGGCTCATTGACCTCTAACCTTTCCCAGTATATTGACACAATATTACAGCCCGTAGTTAGAAAAACCAAATCGTATATTCGGGATACTACCGATATCATTAAAACGCTTGAGGACCTAGATGTGGAAGTTGAACCAGACTGGATCATTGGTACCCTGGACGTCCAGTCCCTCTACACAAGCATAAGACACGACCAAGGTATAGCAGCTGTCAAATCACAATTGGAAATGGATGGCACTATATGTACCAGACAGATAGAATACTTGATGGAGAGAATTCAATTCATACTCCACCACAACTACTTTTATTTTGAGGGTGAGCACTACTTACAGTTATGTGGGACAGCCATGGGGACCAGGTTCGCCCCCAGTTATGCAAATCTATTCTTAGCACAGTGGGAATGTGAAAACATCAACCCGAAACTGGGGTCGAACCTGGCCCTATGGCGTCGCTACATCGACGACGTCCTATTCATCTGGAAAAAAGATACAGACGAGTTACATCAATTTTTAGAGGCCCTGAACCAGAATGATCAGAACTTGACCTTTCTGTCTAAAATAAAAGAAGAATCTATAGAATTCCTGGACATACAGATTATTCAACGTAATAACAAATATATATGCCAAACCCATTACAAGCCGACGGCTAAAAACAGCTTTATACCATTTACGAGCTGCCACTTACCCCAGTGGCTGTTAAACATCCCTTCGGGCCAGTTCCGCCGTATTAAGCGAAACTGTACCGATGAAACAGATTTCGAGACAGAGGCCCTAAAAATGAAACGGCAATTTGAGAGTACAAATTACCCCGAAAAAGTCCTGACAGATGCCCTAGAAAAAATAAGAAAAACAGAGAGACAAACCTTTTTTCAGCCTAACACCCAGAAAAACACAAATGAGGAATGTGAGTTAAGACTAATTTTACCGTATAACATACAAGCCAAACAGATACGTCACATTATAAACCAACACTGGCACTTTTTACTAAGAGATAAAATCATTGGACCTTCACTGCACACTTCCCCTTTAATCACTTTTACTAAAGCTCCTAATTTAGGTATAAAGATTGCACCTTCGATAAAAACCCAAAATAAAAAAATCAAACCCACACTACAAAATTGGCTGAAAATGGATGGTTTTTACAGATGCGGGAGATGTTCGGGGTGTAAAAACTCAACATTCCCGAGAAGGACCACTAGGGTTCAGTCTACTCAGAACCAATTCACATTGGACATTAGGGGTTTCTTAACATGTGATTCCTCCAGTGTTGTCTACCTTTTCCAGTGCCCCTGCCAGAAACAATATATTGGCAGAACGAAGAGACCCCTGAGGGTTAGAATTACGGAACATCTAAACAACATCAGGAAGGGATATGAAAATCATTCCCTATCGAACCACTTTAAAATGGTACACAATAGTGACCCCAGGGGTTTCTCGTTCGTGGCCCTGGAGAAGGTGGACATACACTGGAGGGGGGGGGGGAATCACATCATGAGAATGTCACGGGCAGAGTCCAGGAGAATATACGATTTTGGGAGTCTTCTCCCTGCAGGACTAAATTCAGATCTGGAAATTTTTGGGTTTATGCAAAATACAGATCCATTAGATCTGAACGTACGGTGATAAGTAGGGGAACTATACAACCACACCTAGAATACGATAGAGAGGACGACCTATGACATGTAGGTGGAAAGTCTCGATTGAGACATCTTTGATATTTCCAAAAATAGAGATCCTCTGATAAGGATGTCTTTCCACAAGGGTCCCTCCATGAAAATGTAGGATTACTCTATATAGCTGCAAATAAAGGCGTAGATAGAAGATAGACAGCATTATGAGAAACCTGTCCCTTCATGAAAATGTAAGATTACTCTATACAGCTGTAAATAAAGGCGTAAATAGAAGGTAGACAGTACCATGAGAAACCTGCCCTTAATGAAATAGAATGAGAATGCAGTACTGTAGGGCGAATGAACTGCATGTTAAATACGCAAAAATTGTGAAACCTTCAAATAAAAGAAAGCCCAGTTAAGGAAAATCCATGAAAAATTATCTCCAAAGGGAGATATAAAATTGTCATAGTTGAGGACCCAAAGACAAAAAAGGAATAATATACTGAAAATAGTAATGGGAAAATATGGACAGACATATAGCTTCTGGCTGAAAGAAATGTATTCATGTGAAAAAAACTTTCTATATTGCTTCCTTATATTCCCTTTTTTTATATTATACTTTATATTGTATTTTTTACACTGTATTTTTTATCTTATATTGTATTCATACCATCTGATATTTTTAAGTAGCTGATGTACAATAAAAGCCTTAATGATGGTGAAAAACTGATGAAATGACAGAACCACAGAGCAAAAGAAAAACCAACCATGAACTGGATCTCACAGTGAAAACAAGTGAGACTAATTAAGTAATTAAGCAATCAAGAGGAGAGTATAAGAATCGAGACACTACGACTCACAGGCGACCCACTGATGAAGAGATAGTATCTCGAAACGCGTCTGGGCGTTACCTGTGAGACGGTGCATGGCCATGTACTGAGGGATTGATAATCGACAATCCTAATAGAGACAGAAAGAGCTCCACTTAACTCACACAGACGAAGCACCGTATTGGGACTCACGAGACAACTACCCGATACAAGACTCTCGCGAGACCAGAGGCGAGATCCCGGCAAAGCCGGAAGTAACACAAACTTATCGGAGAAAGGTGAAAGCGTGGGACGCCACGGCAGTAACCGACTACGGGACGCATATAGTGAGCCTATACGGGACGCAGTGAGTAAAATATACAATTAAGAGAAATATAAGTGGAGCTACGCCATATCTCTGTGTGATAACGCTGATACAGGCGGGACTTTAAGAATTCCACCGGACTGCTAATTCAGCTTAGGTGATACACTCAGAGCCTTGAGAGAACCATATCAGAGGACTGGTGCACTATATAGTGTGAATTGTTACTTGAAGGCTATATTGTATATCTGCTATAGCGACAACCTATACAGTCACTTGCTTCAAATTGTCAATTTATAAGGAGCCACACAAATAGCCCTACAAATAGGTCGCTCTGCCATAGATGACTGCGATTCATCAGTCCCACTAAATAGGTGGGATACGGATGCAGCGACATATGGTATAACGAACCTATAGGGCAGCACAGTAGTGACTCCTGTTTTGATCACTGAAGGCCTCGAACTGAGTACGTGCATCAGTGCATGATTATTTTTATGCTTTTATATTGTATTTAAGACGTGCACAAAGAGTACATTATTTAATAAAAGTTTTATATGTTTAAAACAATCCCACGTGTATTCCGACTGTTTAAGCATTATGTCAGTGTAAGGCTCCATTAACAAGTCCGCAAATGTTTTGCGGTCTGCACATGGCCGGCACCCCAATAGAAATGCCTTTTCTTGTCGGTGTCTGTGGACAAGAATAGGACATGCTCTATTTTTTGGCAGGGTTGCGGAACGGAAGTGCGGATGTGAACAGCACACTGTGTTCTGGCTATTATATATACCGATGGCATTGTGCTGGGGCATTATATCTAGAGAGGGCACTGTGGTAGGCCATTATATGTCCTGGGGCACTATAGGAGCCATTATAAATACCGAGGGTATTGTGCTGGGGCATTATCTATACTGACTGCACAACTGAGGGGCATTATATCTACAGAGGGCACTGTGGTGGGCCATTATATGTCCTAGGGCACTATAGGGGCCATTATAAATACTGAGGGTATTGTGCTGGGGCCTTATCTATACTGACTGCACAGCTGAGCGGTATTATATCTACAGAGGGCACTGTGGTGGACCATTATATGTCCTGGGGCACTATAGGGGCCATTATAAATACCTTGGGTATTGTGCTGGAGCATTATCTATATCGGCTGCACAGCTGAGGGGCATTATATCTAGAAAGGCCACTGTGGTGGACCATTATATGTCCTGGGGTACTATAGGAGCCATTATAAATACCTTGGGTATTGTGCTAGGGCATTATATCTAGAGAGGGCACTGTGGTGGGCCATTATATGTCCTGGGGCACTATAGGAGCCATTATAAATACCTTCGGCATTGTGCTGGGGCATTCTATCTAGAGAGGGCACTGTGGTGGGCCATCATATGTCCTGGGGCACTATAGGAGCCATTATAAATACCTTGGGTATTGTGCTAGGGCATTATATCTAGAGAGGGCACTGTGGTGGGCCATTATATGTCCTGGGGCACTATAGGAGCCATTATAAATACCTTCGGCATTGTGCTGGGGCATTCTATCTAGAGAGGGCACTGTGGTGGGCCATCATATGTCCTGGGGCACTATAGGAGCCATTATAAATACCTTGGGTATTGTGCTGGGGCATTATATCTAGAGAGGGCACTGTGGTAGGCCATCATATGTCCTGGGGCGCTATAGGAGCCATTATAAATACAGAGGGTATTGTGCTAGAGCCTTATCTATACTGACTGCACAGCTGAGGGGCATTATATCTAGAGAGGGCACTGTGGTAGGCCATCATATGTCCTGGGGCGCTATAGGAGCCATTATATATACCCAGTGTATTGTGCTGGGGCATTATATCTAGAGAGGGCACTGTGGTGGGCCATTATATGTCCTGGGGCACTATAGGGGCCATTATATATACCCAGGGTATAGTGCTGGGGCATTATCTATACTGACTGCACAGCTGAGGGGCATTATATCTAGAGAGGGCACTGTGGTGGGCCATTATATGCCCTGGGGCGCTATAGGGGCCATTATATATACCCAGTGTATTGTCCTGGGGCACTATAGGGGCCATTATATATACCCAGGGTATTGTGCTGGCCAGGAAATGGACATGAAAAACTGATATCAGTTTTTACGTGCATTTTTCCCACTGTGGTGTGGACGTACCATAAGGGGGCGCTGGGAGGACTGGGTGTGTATGGCTTGGTATTGGAGGGAGGTGAGATCTAAGTATATGGTATAACACGCGGTCAAAGCTGAACCGATCTCCGCCAATAAAAGCGCCATCTGGGAGGCGAACAAAGTCCTCCTGACCTGAGAGCTACAAACACAGGGCCGCGTGAATTCCCGACCGTAACACTGCGAGACTACACGTACAGCGCCACTCATTACGAATCATCCTTCCCGCCGACTTACAGCGTTCATTGTCCTGTCTATCGACGGTTTAAATAAAGATTCGAAGTGGCAAAAGGGGGAGAGGGAAAAAAACCTCCCGCGCTAAGGCGGTTCATTTAGATTGGTTACTCCAAGGCTTCAAGACACGAGGCCCTTGATTGGGCGCCCAGTAGAAGAGTTCTGATTTGCCCGCGTATTCCAGCGACCCGATTGGTTCCTTAGACGGCCTGTTAGGCCGCCTTTCTTCCTCCTTTTCACTACATGACGTCACTTCCCGCTGTCCGGTGAGGCAGCCGCCATATTTTCTCCGGTTACAAATGGCGAATAACAACGCGGCGGCCCTCGGGGGGACCCCGCAAGCCACTCAGACAGGTGGTGGTGGGAACAAGCCTGCGCCCTCTGGGAAGCCTGGGAATGTGCTCCCGCTGTGGGGCAATGAAAAGACTATGAATCTCAATCCTATGATTCTGACCAACATCTTGTCTTCTCCATATTTCAAGGTTCAGCTGTATGAGCTGAAGACCTACCATGAAGTGGTGGACGAAATCTACTTTAAGGTGCGGAGAGCGGGCAGTGTCGTGTATGGGGTGCTGTTCACAGGGGACTTCTTGTTTTCTGTCTTGCCGCATGCTCTATCCATGTGTCGTACTGTACGGGCGGGAGGTTTACACTTTACACGGTTTCCTTTATGTGAGATGACTGCATGCTGTGTGATTTCCCCCCCCCCCTGGAAGTAGCAATCTACTTTCCCTATCAGTATGTCTGGATTGTGGGGAGAACATACAAGCTGCATGCAGATGTTGTCCAGATCTGGACCTAGTGCTAACCACCGAGCCACCATTCTGCCCATGGGTTGTAGTCAGTCCCAGATGAGTGGGGTTGCTCCTGTGATAGGAAGGTGCTTGCCGACTGAAGAAACCCCCAGGAGCTGACCCCCACCCCCCCACGATGATGTGTATTAGTGGTTGTACCAATAGGGTCCCCAAGCCTCAGTCTATGGTGGAGATGGCTGTTTAGGGGCAGAACCACTGACGGCTTCCCCGGAAGGACTGTTGTGTGGCCAGCAAAGGTGGAGGCGAGTTGGCATCAATATCCCGATTAGACTTTAGTTGTAGTTTTGCGCAGCTGGAGTGCTGCAGGTTGAGCATCCCTGGTCCAGGCTGTTAGTTTTTTCATATGGTGCAGTCAAGTCTTTTGTGTTTATTTATTTTTTTTTTTTTTTTTTTTTTTTTTTTTTTTACACTAGTTTTTTACAAAATGGTTGAAAAGCCACTTAAGTCTCCAGGAGATTGCCTGAATAAGATGTAGCCTCTGGGTGAAAGCGAGTGTTTCCATTCTGGCAGCAGAGATTTTGAAACTGTCAGGGGCCAGTGATTGGCTGCAGCGGCACCCATGACCCCCTCCAGAAGAAGACATATTTCTGGAAAACCCATTTAAAGGGGTTTTCCCTCCTATGAAGACTTCACAGGAGGTGACAACTGTCTGTTAGGGGTCCCACTCATCAGTAGAACTGGGATCTGGAGTATGAATGGTTTGGTGGTCACACGTGACGTGGAGCAGCAGTGCATCACTGTGGTTAGGCGGGAAAATCCCTTTCAGGGCTATACTTATTTTATTTGCTGTAGTATGGTAAACCAACCCCTTGCAGCTTGCTTTTCTTGCTCCTGTGAGTATCAGAGTCTAGCGAGCTGCCCGCCCCTCCTGTCTTCTCCTGAACATCTCTGTTCACCATACTTTTTTCTCGGAGTAGGTGAAACGGCTCTCGCCTTTTTTCCATTTCTGGAGCTGTATGCGCCCTGATTGTTTAATACATGCGCATTCAATTAAGGGCTCACACACACAGCCGTGCGTGTTTTGCCTTCCGGTAATTGCGGATCCGCAAAACGTTGATCTTGTCCCAGTGCAAGCCTTTTTTGTTTTTTTGTTTACTTCTGTAAAAATGTCCTATCCTTGGCTGCAAATTGGACAAGAATAGGACATGTTCTATTTTATTTTTTTGCGGGGGCCGCGGAACGGACATGCAGGTGTGCTGTCTGTATCTTTTGTGGCCGGATTGAGATGGATTAGTCCGCATCCGATCCACAAAAAGCACTTTCAAGCGCACACAGTTCAAGAGAAAAAAATCGAAAACGAAACACTTAAAGGGGTTCTGCACCTTCATTTAACTGATGATCTATCCTCTGGATAGATCATCAGCTTCTGATCGGCGGGGGTCTGACACCCGGGACCCCCGCCGATCAGCTGTTTGAGAAGGCAGCGGCGCTCCAGCAGCGCCGCGGCCTTCTCGCTGTTTACCGCCGGGCCGCCCGCCCACTGACGTCACGACTTGTATCAACTAGAGTGGGCGCGGCTAAGCTCCATTCAAGTGAACAGAGCTTAGCCGCGCCCACTCTAGTTGATACAAGTTGTGACGTCAGTGGGCGGGCGGCCCGGCGGTAAATAGTGAGAAGGCAGCGCCGCTGCCTTCTCAAACAGCTGATCGGCGGGGGTCCCGGGTGTCGGACCCCCGCCGATCAGAAGCTGATTATCTATCCAGAGGATAGATCATCAGTTAAATGAAGGTGCAGAACCCCTTTAACTGTGTGCCCTCCTGCTTTTCACATCTGCAGATTCCTGAGCTCATTCTCGTCTTCCAAGACGGTCGGACTGTTTCTCGAACTCTCTGCACGCTGCACTTGGTAATCCAGGACACTTCCTACTTGCTCAGTTGTGCTCTTGGGTTGGTCAGCCCTTCTCGCATGAGCAGTGCTGGTTATCTGAGGGCAGAGGGAAGTGTTGGACTACTAAAGCACAGTATGCATCAGTATGGGAAGCAGTGAAGCCATCTTGGATGACAGAAGAGGAGCCTGGGAATTGGTGGATCTGCAGCTGAATAATTGAAAAGGAGGACCCAGGTAAGGCTACTTTCACATTGGTGTTTTGGCTCTCTCTTTGTGAGATCCGTTCACGGCTCTTACAACTGGTCCAAAACAGATCAGTCTCCGTTCTGCTCTGGAGGCAAGTGTCTGTCTGATGAAACTGAGCCTAATGGATCACAATGTAAGTCAAAGGAGACGGATCTGTTTTCACTGGCACAATAGAAAACTGATCCGTCCTCCAGTGACTTTCAAAAGTGTTCAAGACGGATCATTCTTGGCTTTGTTAAAGATAATACAAACGGAACCGTTCTGAGCAGATCCGTCCATGACAGATCCGCACAAAACACAAGTGTGAAAGTAGACTGTGTTCTTTTCTTTTCTCCAGTCAAGGGCTCACGCACACAAATGTGTGCTGACCTTTCTGTGCATTGGGGACCGAAATGCACGAGCACTGGCCATGTGTCTGGCACAGATGGCTGCAGACCCATTCAATGGGTCTGTGATCAGTCTGCACCGCAAAAAAAAAAGTTCTATTTTTTTTTTTTTCGGAGTGGAGGCATTGAGAGAAACCCCCACAGAAGCACTCGAGTGAATGGGTCCGCATCCATGACGCGAAGCACAAACAGCTGGTGCCCATATATTGCGGACTTGCTGTTTGTGGGCTGCAATACGGGCACAGGCCATCAGCAGTCATGTGCATGAGCCCTAATGAGAAAGTGACCTATTGTTTGAATCATGTTTTTATGTTGAACATATTTGTAAAAAAATGTTGCTGATAAATTCAGCATTTTTTGCACTGGCTACTAATGCCAGGTTCACCTATGCAGCACAGCTCCAGTAATGTGTTCCGGCAGAGGGATAGACTACCTGAATTTATCATGTTGGGCATAGCCAGATACTCCATCCTCATTCTTCCTCCTGTTTCCTGTCTTAGGACAGGGGGATGGATCTTTCCCGGATCGTTAAGGAGGCTGCAGGGCTTCTAGGGTTTATATGCCATACTTATTAGAAGTTCCTGACGGCGTAAGTCTCCACTAGCAGCCACTGTAAAAAGTCTGGCATATTGCGGTCCTCTCCTTCTTCTTCTTTTTTTTTTATTTTATTTATTTTTTTGCTCCATGGTAAAAGGCCTGGCGGCCACCTCGTTGCCTTCATACTTGCGGCCGGGCGAAGTTCCGGAGGGAGGAGGAAGGCGTCCTCTTCCTGGTTCGGCGTGCGACTGCAGGTCCTGTTTCCGGCGCAACGGAAGTGACGTGTGCGTTCCGCGCGTAACAGGGAAGGGCAGGGACTAAAAACATGGTGGGTGGTGCGCAGCCCATGAAAAGAGGATGCTGGCCAGTTTGGAAGGAAAGGTGGATACAGCCTGGGCAAGTTCAGTAGACGGCAAGACTTTCCTTCCAGTCCCCCTCCAGTGTATCGGCATCATGCAGGAGGAAGTTGATGCTCAGCAGCTTATGGAGAATCAAGAGCAGCAACAGAAACTGGCATCTGGGAGGGGTTGTACACCACAGTCTCCTTTTGGGAGATTATTTCTTTATAATATTCTCCAGTAATTTGTATGGGTTATGTGTTGATACAGGTTAAAGAGGCCCCCAGGAAGGCTACAGACAAGTCAAAAGGGAGAGACTGTGGGATTTGTAAAAAGAAGTTGAGCCCGTCTTATCCAAAAGCCTGCTGTCAACCCTGCCTGGACAAATTGATAGCGAAAGAATCCCCATCTTTGTTCCAGAATATACAGAATCTCGTCAGGATGGAAGTCCATTCCTCTGGAACAATTTAAAAAAATCTCTTCTGGGTTCTTCCAGGCAGAGGAATGCTCAAGAAAGAGAATTAGACTTCTCAGAGTAAGGCCTCAAGCACACGACCGTTGTTTTGGTCCGCATCTGAGCCGCATTTGTTGCGGCTTGGATGTGGACCCATTCACTTCAATGGGGCCGCAAAAGGTGCGGACAGCACTCCGTGTGCTGTCCGCATCCGTTGCTCCGTTCCGTGGGCCGCAAAAAAAATATAACCTGTCCTATTCTTGTCCACAAAACAGACAAGAATAGGCAGTTATATCAATGGCTGTCCGGGCCGTTCCGCAAATTGCTGATCTGCAATTTGCGGACCGCAAAACACACAACGGTTGTGTGCATGTAGCCTAAGAGGAAGTGGTAGAAAGCTCAGATTCCTCTTCTGAGGACCTTACGGGGGAGGCCCCTGTTTAAAGTGGAAGACTATTCCCTGTCCAAGATTGTTTTAAGGAGTTGATAGAGGTAATGGAACAAACCAGGATAAAAAATGTTTTTGTTCCCAGATCGGTTAAAAGGAAGTACCCCTTTAATGTTGAGGATGTCGCAGACTGGCAGGAGGTTTTAAGAGTAGATGCTCTAGTGGCAAAAGTTAATAAGAGATCAGCGCTCCTATTTGAAGATCTGGGCTTCCTTAAGGATCCAATGGATAAAAGGGCAGACACTTAGAAAAAAATGGGAAGCATCTACTTCTTCGTTTAAACCAAATATTGCTGCAACTTCAGTCGCTAGGTCACTCAAAATCTGGTTAGGGGAGTTAGCAATTTGTGATTAACAGAACCCCAAGGAAACGACTACTAGAAGCAATCCCGACAAAAGCGGTAGATTTTATTTTGAATGTGTCGGCTGATGCTCTAAGGTTATCTGCCAGAGCAGCCGCGTTATAAAATTCGGCCAGATCTCTTTGGCTCAAGGGTTGGAAAGGAGCTGCTGCTTCCAAGTCAGTTGTGTGCCATTCCTTGCCAAGGAAATTTTTTATTTGGCCCAGTACTGGACGAGATATTAGATAAAGCATCCGATAGGAAAAATGCATTTCCAGTAACTAGTTTTACAAAACAGAGAAGACCATTTTGTTTCAGAGACAAAAAGAACGAAGATAGGTTTCAACAGAAAGGCACGGATTGGAGGAGGGATCAAAAGGCCTTTTATTCAAGCCACAGTCCTCCAACGCTCCTCAACAATGACGCCAGTGCTCAGGTGGGGGGTCATCTGTCTTATTTTCAAGCCTGGCAAAGGATAACATCAGGTACATGGGTAAAGAATATTATTGAAGTCTATCGACTGGAATTCAAAAGACTCCCACCAAAAAGACAAAAAATTGCGGCATCAAAGCGGCACTCCAAAACAAACAACGTTATAAGGCGAAATAAGAAGCCTCATTAAACAAATCAGTTCTAGTCCGAGTTCCAACGGAAGAAATATGAGATGGATTTTATTTGACGCTTTTTCTAGTCCCTAAACCAAATGGGTCCTATCGGACTCTAATAAATCTAAAGAAACTGAATTTATATCTAACATACCAAAAATTCTGCATGGAATCGATATCCTCAACAATCCTACATCTGTTTCCCAATTGCGTTGTGGTGTTTCACCCCTCGTCTCAGAAATATCTCAGGGTGGCAGTACAGGTGAAGAAATCAGTCGTCCATCTTCAGTTATTATTATAATTATTTGTTCAAGTCCAGGGCCCCAACAAAGGTCTAAAAGTCACTAGATGTACGTTTGCTAGATGGATAATGAGAACTATAAGTCCAGCCTACTCTTCTGCAAATCTTCAGGTGCCCTCAGGGTTCTCCGCCCACTCTACAAAGGTAGAGCGGCTACCTGGGCAGAAAAAGGCAGGGCCACAATTGACCAAATTTGTAGAGCGGCTACCTGGAGCTCTCCAAGCACGTTTTATAGACATTAAAGGTTAGATCAGGCATGCTCAACCTGTGGCCCTCCAGCTGTTGTAAAACTACAACTCTCACAATGGCCTGCTGTAGGCTGTTCAGGCATGCTGGGAGTTGTAGTTTTGCAACAGCTGGAGGGCCAAAAGTTGAGCATGCCTGGGTTAGATCTATCTTCTGCTCAGGACTTGGTCTTTGGGAGAAAAGTCTTGCAGGCAGTAATCCCACCCTTAAAGTTATCTAGTCTATTCTCTCAAGGTTACACTTACCGGTAATCTGTTTTCCATGAGCCCATGACAGCACCTACTTTATCCCACTATATATATTCTTATATATGTATAGCAGTTAAAGTAGTCTTAAAGAAGAGATATGCGGTCAGTCATATATTTAAGATAATTTCTTTATAGTATGTTAGTTTTTTTTTTTTTTGTATTCAGAAATTAAAGGTCCTCGACATCTTGTCACAAACTGAGGATGGAGTGTGGTGAACCCTATTTATAGATCTGTCATGGGCTCACTGGAAACCGGATTACCGGTAAGAGTAATGTATTTTGTGGATCTGTGGGTTACGGACTGCAATATGGACACGGTCATGTGCATGAGGCTTTGGTTTGAATTTTTTTTTTTTTTTTTCAGAACTGGAGGGTCACTTTATCAATGGTTAATGTCATCAGAGAAGATTCACCTCATGGGGGACCTAAACTTCTACTGAAACCATGAAGGGGCAGCAATGCTTCTCAGAGCGCTCTGCTCGGCTGTGCCAGCATTCGGAGTACAGATGCATAGCCTCTGGAAAAGCTGTGCCGAGAAGCGCTGCTGCACCTTCTTGGGTTCAGGATAGGTTAAATTATCCAGTAAAATATCATCTTTGACCTGTAATCCTTACAGTTTGCCAGGACAGATGGGCTCTTTGAGATGTCATCTGTGTGCTGTCCACACTTATGTGGCCGTTCCGCAAATTATAGAAGATGTCCTGTTGTCCGTTTTGCAGACAAGAATGAGCATTTCTCTAATTGGGACCAAGGAAAGTGCAAGAAGCACATGGCTAGTATCCGTATTTCGCGGTCTGTAAAATACAGTCATATGAATGTAGCCTTCCTCAGCATTTTGTGTGAATTAATTATAAGTGAATGGTGAATGACTGACTGACTGAGAACTTCTGCTTTTTCATTTTACATTTTTTTTCCCCCTCTATATTTACCGTAGTCCTCTGATCCGGTTACTGACCGGACTGTCTGTTTAGGGGATTATTGGACCTTGTTATGCAGATCTTTAGTCGTACATGACAGACCTTTTTCTAGCAGTGATTTTGGCATTGGTCTTACTGAGCGCAAAGCTTGTTTTTCTGGTTGTAATGAACACATCGTCATCTGCTTGTCGTGGGAGGAATAAGAAGTACATCTGTGTCAGACTTTCAGCAACCACTAAGCCTTCTAGTAAAATAGTGTTCACCTATCTGCCTTCTGAGATCCTGATTAAGGTCGTGCCTTTGTGGTTTTCCAGTCGTGGCCGTTTTCCCTTTCCACCACATTTTGTATAGACACATAAATGCTCCCGTAATTGGTTTCCCCTGACGGCTCTGCCCCCCTGGGGTGCTTTAGCTGTACAAGAAAAGTTGGCAACCCTCCTGCCAGCCTTGCTGCTATCATGCTTTGCCGGTGACTCATCAAGGGTACATCAAAAATCTGTCAGCCAGTGACTGATAATTACCCGCAAATATCTGGTCTGCGGCGAGCTCAGGCTACTTCTGCCTTATTTTGATGGATCCGAGGAGCAGATTTTCATTACTGTTAATTTCAAATTGGTACCAGTTGTATCTGATAACACAGCTTCGCTTTGGGGCTGACCATACAGATGAGAACTGTTAAACCAAATGCTTCAGTCAACAGCTATCCTTCCCGAATTCACCCCATACACATGCACTCATGTTCTAAAACTGCTGGCAGACACCTGGCTGGTGGCTTTTCTGCTCAAAAACTTGAGGATTGGGCAGTTGAAATGCAAAAGCTAGATCTTTATTCTGCTATCCGGGGGCCCCTCATACACGTTAGGTGGCCATCTAGTGTGTTGCTTAAAGGGATATTCCGGTTGTGTGAAGTTATCCCCTATACGTAGAATAGGGAATAACTAATAGATCGGTGGGGGTCCTACCACTGTTTACAAGAATAGAGACCCCCTTCTTTCTGTTGCCCCCCAAAATGAACAGAGCGGCCTGTCAGACATGTGTACTGCTTCATTTATTTCTATGGCGCTTCCGAGTACAGCACTCAGAATACCACTTTTCCCTGTCCTATAGCCTGCTTGTGTAACTCTCTAGATACTGTGGTCACTATTGACTGTGTGGTCTAAGTGGTTGGACAGAGGGAAGAGGCTCTGACGGTCAGCCCATAACTACAAGGCCCTGCACTGCAGTCACGTGGTGCTAATGGGATGTCCTAAAAGCCCAGGGGCCTGACAATGGCCCCATAGGTCTGCCAACTTAGGGCCTTGCCTAATTAGTGCACTAATAGGCTGGCTATCTTTGTTACACTGACAGGCATAATGCCCTATGATGCAGAAGTATTACAGTGTATTAGATCTGTAATCAAGAGATTGCATGACCAAGTCCCCTAGTAGAAGTAAAGCAAAAAAAAAAAACATATTAGAGAGCAACACAAAACAATGTTCTGTGTTCAGAATGCTAAAAGTACACCTAATTGGTATTGCTGCATCTGTAATAACCTGAACTATAAAATGTGTGTGAACGCCTTCCTTCAAATAACCCCACAAAAACAAGTCCTCACACGGCTCCCGGGGAGGCGGTCAATGATTCCCCCGACATCACCACTGATGTTGTTCCCATACTAACAGTTGCTGCTCGACTCCCTTTTGTCTTCCTGACTTGACAAGCAGGAAATTCATGCTCAGCCAATCAGTCATCAGCAGTCTTGTGCCGTCTGCTGCAGTATATGGCTATATCACCAGTGCAGCCAATGGACGACCCCCTTCTGGACCTTCAACGTACATATACAGCATGGCTGGCAGGAAGATTCGGACCCATGGTACATGTACGGCGAGCTGATTTAAGGCTGACGGGAGCTGTGGTCTCAATCAGTGTCAGGAGCCTGGCTGTTACAGCATGGCCTGGCTGTTTTATATCTGCTGTAATCTCTGATGCCGGCATGATAACCCCTTAGATGCCACTGTCAATGCTGACCACCGCATCTAACTGGTTTAAAGACGGAGGGGGTTCCCTCTCTCACTTAATTGGCACCCCCCTGGATGCTATAGCAGCCCAAGGCTTTACAAAGGCCTCAAAGCCTGCCAGCTGTGGAAGCCTATGAGGCCCAGCACCCTGCTGGATCTCTTAGGGTCTATTCATATGCCCGCTAGTGTTTTGTGGTCCGCAAATTGTGGACCTGCAAAACACGTACACCGGCTATGGCTGCGGACAAGAATAGGACATGTTCTATTTATTTTTTAATTTTTTATTTTTGCTGGGCCATGGAACGGAATTGTGGACAGCATACAGTGCACTGTCTGCATATTGAAAATTAATGGGTCCGCACCTGTTACGCAGAACTGCGGACCCATAATGGGGACATGTGAATGGACCCCTAGACGAAAACTGACAATTCCAATGTACTATATTACGGCATGTATTGTACTGCATGGTAATTGGGATCAGATTCGGAAAAAGTTGAAGTCCCACAGTGGGACAAAAATAAAAAGTAAAGATAGGTGTTTTACAAAAAAGTGTCCCTTTCCTCTCATCAAGCCATTTACTATTGAAGGAAATGTTAAAAAACTAAATATTTGGTATCATTGTGTCCCTAATAACCGGCTCTCTAAAAATATCACAGATACACCCCGTCAGGTGGACACAGAAAAAAATATTAATAACAGTGTCGAAACATTTGTCACCTTGCATAAGATTGATCAGAAAATCGTATATATCCCAAAATGGTACAATTGAAAACATCACCTGATCCTGCAGAAAATGATCCCTCGCACAAGTCAAATGCCAGAAAGATTTAAAAAAAAAAAAACATGGCGACACAATTTTTTTTTTTAAAACATTTTGTGCAAAAGTAGCAATATTAAAAAAAAAAAAAAAAAATACATGAAATTGGCATCTCTGCTGACCAGCAGAATAAGGATAGCATGTCATTTTCCCACATGGTGTACGCCACAATAACAAAACCCAGAAGAAAGGCACTGGCAAAGTTGCTGCTGTTTATTAATCCTGCTTCCAAAAAAGCTAAATAAAAAATTATCAAAAAGTTGTACGTACACCAAAATAGAACTAGTGATCATGGCAACTCATCTCATCCCACAAAAAATATGCCTTCAGACAGCTCTTCGAGGGGGGAAAAAAATGGTTCTCAGAATATAGCCATACTGGTACCCCAGAGGCTGTTCAAAAGAAACATGGGGCTCGTAACCCAACTCATCAAAATCTGCACTGCAAAAGCCAAGTCTTTCCTCTCCGAACCCCGCAGCGTACCCAAACAGCAGTGTAAATCCACATTTATGGCATTTCCGTACCAAGTAGAACCCACCTAAAAATTTAAAGGGTGTGGTGCTTCTCAGATGGCACAAGCTGGGCACAGCATATTGTGGTCTGAAATACCATATCTTGAGCAGGGGACCATTGCCATTTTCACTTTGCATGGTCCCCTGCTCAATTTCTGTAAAATATCTAGTGTCAAAATGCTCTTTACCCCTTCAATTGATAACTTATCCCTATGATAAGTCTTCAGTTGTTTGGGAGTGAATCCAAATCTACTTGGGTCCAGCCATTGTGTAATGGACGGAGTTGGTTTCTGCAGCTCCCATTCACTTCAGTAACAAGCTCTGTCTGCTACACAATGGATCGAGCCATGTAGTTCTGATGCCTATTTTCACCGGCTGAGCTGCTTCCAAACAGCTCATGCCCGGGTGTCTGACACCTGCCAGTCTGATATTGATGACCAATTCTAGAGACTTGTTAACAGGGTTGTCTCATCATGGACGATGGGAGCATATCGCTAGGATATGCCCACATTGTATTATAGGTGCGGGTCCCACCACTGGGACCCACACCTATATCGAGAACGGAGCCCCGCAAGGTGGTGGCTGGAGGACTCCGGTCCGCCCACCACCAAGCCGGCTCCCCATAGAAAGAACGTAGCGCTCAGCGCTTCACCGGCCCCATAGAAAATGAATGGAGGGCGGCCTCTACTTCACTTGCGGGGCTCCGTTCTCAATATAGGTGCAGATCTCACACCTATAAGACAATGGGGGCATAGCCTAGCGATATGCGCCCATTGTCCATGATGAAACGCTTTTCGCTTTGTTAGAATTTTTTTTGAACAAAATAGCAGGGATGCAAAATTCGATTTGTAATAACCCCAGTAATTTTACTGTTTTAGGTAAATCATGTGGAACCATGGGAGAAAGGAAGTCGAAAAACTGCTGGACAAACCGGGATGTGCGGGGGGGTAAGTACAAGTACGTGCCTTCTCATTTTTAGTGTCTTACAGTTAGGCAGATAAGCACTCTGCTGTTTAGCCATATTTTATTTATTTCCCCAACTTTTCTTTCTGATAGGATAGACTTATTTTTTCAGAAAGTACTAGTAGGTGAGCCTTATGTATGTCAGCACTGCACATAAAGCTTTACCCTTGGTCCAGCATTTGTAATGCCAGTTATCCTGTGTTTCCAAACCCCCAAATCGTATAGAGATGTGCCTCTTAAACACTGCTATTGTCTTGACAGGTACGTGGCGTCGGTACAGGTGGCATTGTCTCAACGGCCTTCTGTCTTCTCTATAAGCTGTTCACCTTGAAGTTGACAAGAAAGCAAGTAATGGGTCTTATCACACACACAGATTCCCCTTACATTAGAGCACTTGGGTTCATGTACATAAGGTAGGTGTTTTTTTTTTTCTTTGACAACTTTTATTTTTATTAGAACCTTTTACAAAGATAATGTACAAGAATACATTTAGAAACTGGGGTTAAAGGGGATTTCCTGGACTTTAGCAGAGCCCAGCAGCCCCATCACATAGCTGCCCAGAGTCGGACCCCCACCCATCTGGTATTGATGACCTGTGCACACGGGTCACGGCAGGTTCCTTGTCCTTGCTTTTTGCCTGAAGTCTTGAGGTTTACTATTCACACTGTTAAAATTACATTGAAGCCCTAGCTCACCTTAGTGACTTTTACAGTAATGATATAGATTTTCTTCTGTATGATAGCAGCTGAAAATGTCTCAAAAACACATGCTCTAGGACAGTGATGGCTAACCTCCCAGTACTCCAGCTGTGGTGAAACTACTACTCCAGCATGCTCCATTCATTTTTATGGAGTTTTGAGTAGAGCCACGCACTGCACATCTTGGGAGTCGTAGTTTTCCAACATCCGGAGTGCCAGAGGTTAGCCATCACAGCTTTAGGATGAATATGTGCAAAGGCTTTTTGGCATATACAGATGCAAGAAAAAGTATGTGAACCCTTTGGAATGATATGGATTTCTGCACAAATTGGTCATAAAATATGATCTGATCTTCATCTAAGTCACAACAATAGACAATCACAGTCTGCTTAAACTAATAAAACACAATTAAATGTTACCATGTTTTTATTGAACACACCATGTAAACATTCACAGTGCAGGTGGGAAAAGTATGTGAACCCCTAGACGAATGACAGCTCCAAGAGCTAATTGGAGTGAGGTGTCAGCCAACTGGAGTCCATACAATGAGAAGAGATTGGAGGTGTTGGTTACAGCTGCCCTATAAAAAACACACACCAGTTTTGGGTTTGCTTTTCACAAGAAGCATTGCTTGATGTGAATGATGCCTCGAACAAAAGAGCTCTCAGAAGACCTACTTTTAAGAATTGTTGACTTGCATAAAGCTGAAAAGGGTTATAAAGGTATCTCCAAAAGCCTTGCTGTTCATCAGTCCACGGTAAGACAAATTGTCTATAAATGGAGAAAGTTCAGGACTGCTGCTACTCTCCCTAGGAGTGGCCGTCCTGTAAAGATGACTGCAAGAGCACAGCGCAGACTGCTCAATGAGGTGAAGAAGAATCCTAGAGTGTCAGCTAAAGACTTACAGAAGTCTCTGGCATATGCTAACATCACTGTTAGCGAATCTACGATGTGTAAAACACTAAACAAGAATGGATTTAATGGGAGGATACCACAAAGGAAGCCACTGCTGTCCAAAACAAACATTGCTGCACGTTTACAGTTTGCACAAGAGCACCTGGATGTTCCACAGCAGTACTGGCAAAATATTCTGCGGACAGATGAAACCAAAGTTTAGTTGTTTGGAAGAAACACACAACACTATGTGTGGAGAAAGAGGCACAGCACACAAACATCAAAACCTCATGCCAACTGTGAAGTATGGTGGTGGGGGCATCATGGTTTGGGGCTGCTTTGCTGTGTCAGGGCCTGGATGGATTGCTATTAGTGTTGAGCGAACTTGTGTTTTAAGTTCGGCGTCTAAAGGTTATTGAAGTATCCCGTTATGGATTCTGAATACCGTTATGGTCCGTGGTAGCGGAATCCATAATGGGATACTTTGAAAACCCGAACTTTAGACGCCGAACTTAAAACACAAGTCCTCTTAACACTAATTGCTATCATCGAAGGAAAAAATAATTCCCAAGTTTATAGAGAACTTAAGGCCATCTGTTCACCAGCTGAAGCTCAACAGATGGGTGTTGCAACTGGACAACGACCCAAAGCATAGAAGTAAATCAGAATGGCTTAACCAGAAGAAAATACACCTACTGGAGTGGCTTAGTCAGAGTCCTGACCTCAATCTGATTGAGATGCTGTGACATGACCTCAAGAAAGTGATTCACAGACATCCAAAGAATATTGCTGAACTGAAACATTTCTGTAAAGATGAATGGTCAAGAATTACTCCTGACCGTTGTGCACGTCTGATGTGCAACTACAGGAAACATTTGGTTGACGTTATTGCTGCCAAAGGAGGTTCAACCAGTTATTAAAT
Source organism: Bufo gargarizans (assembly GCF_014858855.1). Taxonomy (NCBI): domain Eukaryota; kingdom Metazoa; phylum Chordata; class Amphibia; order Anura; family Bufonidae; genus Bufo; species Bufo gargarizans. The sequence continues at coordinate 128,887,709 of NC_058086.1, forward strand.
CCAAGGGTTCACATACTTTTCCCACCTGCACTGTGAATGTTTACATGGTGTGTTCACTAAAAACATGGTAACATTTAATTCTTTGTTATTAGTTTAAGTAGACTTTGTCTATTGTTGTGACTTAGATGATCAGATAACATTTTATGACCAATTTGTGCAGAAATCCATATCATTCCAAAGGGTTCACATACTTTTTCTTGCAACTGTAAACGTATGGTTCTTAGCATGTATTACCCTTTGTTTTAGATTTGAGTATACATAATGATTTCTGTTTGCATTGCCATTTCATATCCCAGGTACACACAACCCCCTACAGACTTGTGGGACTGGTATGAAGACTTTCTCGATGACGAAGAGGTATGTCAGCAAGGGTAATTCAATTTTCCTTTGTACAGATTTCTATTGTGCATGATGATGCCGAAACAGGCTTTTACTGTTAACAGATGTTCATCTCTGGATTTCAGAGCATGATTTCCTTAAGGCGGGCATTAGACTTTACAGCGAGGTAGTGTTTTCTGCAAACATAAATGTCAAACGAATTACAATATCCTAGCAATGCTGAGGTACGGTTAGCACAGCGTAGTGTTCATGCATCATTTGTAACCAAAACAGTGAAAAAAAACTGAAGAAAATATAAATTTGACATTTGAGCCCTGACCATCCACCTTTTCCACCTAGTGTGGCTAGGCCCTCGGTGTGAATTATCCTTTCCTAATCTCCACTGCTGGGTTCTGGCTCCACCACAGCTCCTGGGTTTCCCTGCAACCCGCAGGTCACATGGCTGCTGCAGCCAATGATTGGCCGCAGCGGTCACGTGTTACCCATTCATGGTGTGCACCAGTGACCTGACTCATGAGGTGCAGATTTTGACGTGGGGCCAGGGCAGCAAAGGAGCTGGAACACAGCAGCATTAATCGTATTAGTATGATTCTCACTGTGGGTCAGGCCACACTTGGGATGGGGGCCCCGGGGGGAATGTTGTGGTCTGTGGAAAAGGTCCCCAGGGGATGAACAACCCTTTGAGGCTGTCCACATCTGTGTTAGAGGCTCTTGTTGGGCGCTATTAGTATCCACCATTTGACTTATTTGGTGCAGCTTTGTGGTTTCCATGATGCAGACATGGCCACAATGTAACTCTTTGTAGAACAATCTCTGCTTGTATTTCATTTTTCCGAGCCGAGTAAAAAATCTTTTTGTGATGTAGCCATATGAGGGGTTGTTTTTTGCAGGACAAATTGCATTTTTGGTGACCTATTATAGTGTAAGTTAGGATATTTGCAATCACTGAATTAAAAGGGTTTATGCCATAATTATCAGAAGGGAACTGGTCCTGGAGCAGTGTGCAGCACTTGACCAATCAAGCCTACAGTTTAGTATTTTCTCAAATATAATTGGAAACAAATGTGTGTATGTATATAGACACACTCCTACAGTGCATTCAGAGAGTCTTCTGACCCTTTCACTTTGTTGCAGCCTTTTCCTAAATTAAATGGTTCACATTTTCCCCCTCAATCTGCACTCCATATCTTGTAATGAGTGAATAATAAGTGAAAAAAGTGTTGGAAATTTTTCTTTATTGAAAAGGAAAAACTTATCTTGCATTAACATAAGTGTTCAGACCCTTTATTCAGTACTTCGTTTAAGCCCCTTTTGCAGTGATTACAGCCTTGTCTTGCGTGTGATACCACAACGTTTGCACACCTGGATCTGGGAATTTTCTTCTCTGCAGATTCTCTCCCTCAGACTGTTAGGTTGGATGGGGCCCATCGATGGACAGCTAGTTTCAGGTCTCTTCAGATGTATTTGATTGGGTTCAAGTCAGGGCTCTGGCTGGACTCGATAACATTCAGTTACCCATTAACAATGTCTTGGCTGTCTTTAACCCCTTAACGCAGAACGCCATGCAGGTATGTACATGCACGGCAGGAATGATCGGGCAGGACCGAAGTGGTGCGTGCCCAACCACTGCAGGGGTCCAGCAGTCCCTGGTAGCCTGGCCCCTGCTGTAACCGCCGGCATTGCAGTGAAGTGGTTTGCGGCGGGTGAAGCAGCGCATAGAGTCCTGGCGCTGCTGTGGCGGCGACCCGATGCGTGATAAGGCAGCCCGATGCTGTGCAGAGGCTGCCCAATGCCCTGCACAGCATCAGAACCTGCCTTCTACGTGTGCCAAGGAGATCCAGCCTCAACCTGTTCATGTATTATTCACTGTAGTACATGAACAGGCAATGGATTACAATAGATGTATTATAATGCATTGCAGAAGTCCCAGAGTGGAACAGAAATGGTTAAAAAATATATAAAAAATTTTAATATTAGGTATCAGTGTCCATAACGACCGGCTCTATAAATATATCACATGATCCATCCCGTCTGACAGACATCATAAAAAAATTACCGTAAAACTGTGTAAAAAAAAAATTATAAAAATGCAATTTTTGTCACTGCAACGCCAAGCGATCAAAAAGGCATATGCCCCCCCAAAATAGTACCAATCTAACCGTCACCTCATCCCGCAAAAAAGAGCCCTTGCATAGGACAATCGCCCATAAAATATTTTAAAAAAAACTGGCTCTCAGACTATGGAGACACTAAAACATTTTTTGTTTGTTTCAAAAATGCTTTTATTTAATGTAAAAAAATATAAATATATATTGGGTATCGCCGCGTCCGTAAAAACCTGCTCTATAAAAATAGATTAAACCCCTCAGATGAACACTGTAAAAAAAAAAAAAAAAAAAAAAATACTTATATAAAGTGTCAAAAAGCCATTTTGTCACCTTACATCAGTCATATGCACCCCAAAATTGTACCAGTCAAACCGTCATCTTATACTGAAAAAAAGAGCCCCTACCCAAAGACATTCACCGAAAAGATTGCTTTCATAATATAAAGACACTAAAATCTTTTTTCAAAAATGCTTTATTATGTGAAACTGAAACAAACAACCCAAAAAAGTTGTCATATTTGGTATTGTCGTGTCCGTATTAACCTGCTTTATAAAAATAGCTCATGGTCTAACCTGTCAGATGAGCGTTGTAAATAACAAAAAATTAAAATAGTGGCAAAACAGCTATTTTGTTACCTTGCCTCACAAAGTTTAATATAAAGCAACTAAAAATCATCTGTACCCTAAAATAGTACCAACAAAACTGCCATCTTATCCCTTAGTTTCCAAAATGGGGTCACTGTTTTGTAGTTTCTACTCTAGGGGTGCATCAAGGGGGTCTTCAAATGTGACATGGCAAGTTAAAATTATCCCAGTGAAATCTTCCCTCCAAAAACCATATGGCGTTCCTTTCCTTCTGCGCCCTGCCGTGTGGCCATACAGCAGTTTTTGACCACATATGGGGTGTTTCTGTAAACGACAGAATCGGGACAATAAATATTGAGTTTAGTTTGGCTATTAATCCTGGCTTTGTTAGCGGAAAAAAAAATGATTACAATGGAAAATCTGCAAAAAAAAAGTTAAATTCGGAAACTTCATATCCATTTTTAATTCTTGTGGAACACCTAAAGGGTGAACAACGTTTGTAAGATCAGTTTTTAATACCTTGAGGGGTGTAGTTTCTAAAATGGGGTCATTTTTGGGTAGTTCCTATTATGTAAGCCTCACAGTGACTTCAGACCTGAACTGGTCCTTTAAAAAGTAGGTTTTCGAAATTTTCAGAAATTAGATTTGCTTCTAAACTTATAAGCCTTGTAACTTCTCCCCCCCCCCCCCCCCCCACCCTAAAAAAATGGCATTCACAAAATGATCTAAACATGAAGTAGACATATTGGGAATATAAAGTCATACCGTAACTATTTTTGGAGGTATCACTATCTGTTTTAAAAGCAGATAAATAAAAATTTGGAAAGTTGCAAATTTTTCAAAATATTTAGTAAATTTTGGTATTTTTTATGAATAAAAATGAAATACAGTACAGACCAAAAGTTTGGACACACCTTCTCATTCAAAGAGTTTTCTTTATTTTCATGACTATGAAAATTGTAGATTCACACTGAAGGCATCAAAACTATGAATTAACACATGTTGAATTATATACATAACAAAAAAGTGTGAAACAACTGAAAATGTCATATTCTAGGTTCTTCAAAGTAGCCACCTTTTGCTTTTGATTACTGCTTTGCACACTCTTGGCCTTCTCTTGATGAGCTTCAAGAGGTAGTCACCTGAAATGGTCTTCCAACAGTCTTGAAGGAGTTCCCAGAGATGCTTAGCACTTGTTGGCCCTTTTGCCTTCACTCTGCGGTCCAGCTCACCCCAAACCATCTCGATTGGGTTCAGGTCCGGTGACTGTGGAGGCCAGGTCATCTGGCGCAGCACCCCATCACTCTCCTTCATGGTCAAATAGCCCTTACACAGCCTGGAGGTGTGTTTGGGGGTCATTGTCCTGTTGAAAAATAAATGATGGTCCAACTAAATGCAAACCGGATGGAATAGCATGCCGCTGCAAGATGCTGTGGTAGCCATGCTGGTTCAGTATGCCTTCAATTTTCAATACATTCCCAAGAGTGTCACCAGCAAAGCACCCCCACACCATCACACCTCCTCCTCCATGCTTCACGGTGGGAACCAGGCATGTAGAGTCCATCCGTTCACCTTTTCTGCGTCGGACAAAGACACGGTGGTTTGAACCAAAGATCTCAAATTTGGACTCATTAGACCAAAGCAGAGATTTCCACTGGTCTAATGTCCATTCCTTGTGTTCTTTAGCCCAAACAAGTCTCTTCTGCTTGTTGCCTGTCCTTAGCAGTGGTTTCCTAGCAGATATTCTACCATGAAGGCCTGATTCACACAGTCTCCTCTTAACAGTTGTTCTAGAGATGTGTCTGCTGCTAGAACTCTGTGTGGCATTGACCTGGTCTCTAATCTGAGCTGCTGTTAACCTGCGATTTCTGAGGCTGGTGACTCGGATGAACTTATCCTCCGCAGCAGAGGTGACTCTTGGTCTTCCTTTCCTTGGGCGGTCCGCATGTGAGACAGTTTTTTTTTTTTTTTTTGTAGTGCTTGATGGTTTTTGTGACTGCACTTGGGGACACTTTCAAAGTTTTCCCAATTTTTCGGTGCATGTAAAAAATGTGCATACCAGTATATAGTGTGTGTGTGTGTGTGTGTGTGTGTGTGTAATAAATATTTACTGTGTAAGGAGTCTGGGCTTCAGCAGCACTCCTGACTCGGCTGTCACCCTCGCACAGGGGGCTGAGCTTCAGTAGCCCTCCTGCTGTCACTCCTGAAAAAAGGCCTGACCGAAATCCCCAAATTGAGCCATATTGTGTCAACTTCAAACGGATCCGTCCCCATTGACTTACATTGTAAGTCTGGATGGATACGTTTGCCTCCGCACGGCCAAGTGGCCACCCGAGCGCTGCAAGCAGTGTTCGGGTGTCCGCCTGCTGAGCTGAGTGGAGGACAAACGATGCCAGACTGATGCATTCTGAACGGATCTGCATCCACTCAGAATGCATTAGGGCACTACGGATGCGTTTGGGGCCGCTTGTGAGAGCCTTCAAACGGAACTCGCAGGCAGAGCCCCAAACGCTAGTGTGAAAGTAGTCTAAGCTCCCATAACTATGACCTCCATGGCACGTCCATAACGGTGACCTATGCGACGCTCCCTGTGTGCCCCCTTTGTCGTCCATGGTGCCCTAGTGACATGTAATGACATGTCGCTATACTGAGACTCATGCACAGCACTTACATAGTGCTGTGTATCAGTCAGTACAGGCTTCTCACAGAACCCTGTACACTAAAAAGATTTCCGGTTCCCGGTGCATGCGCAGAAAGAAGACTGCGCTGGACCAGAAGCCTGGAAATTGCGTTTGGGGCGGTCACGTGACCGTGAAAAGGATCCTATGAAGCGCTGCGGAAGGTAAGTATACCTGTAATATACTTTCCTCCACAGGTAATTCAAGTTCCCCAAATTTAATGAAGAGGCCGGAGATCCCCTTTAAGGTCATTTTCTTGTTGGATGGTAAAACTTTGGCCCCTTCTGAGGTCTAGGGCACTTTGAATTAGGTTTTCATTAAGAACATCTCTGTTCTTCGCTCCATTCAGCTTTCCTACAACCCAGACTAGCTTCCCTGTTCAGCTACTGAAAAACACCCCCACAGCATGATTCTGCCATGACCATGCATCACTGTAGGGATGGTATTAGGGCAGGTGATGAGCAGTTCCTGATTTCTTCCAAACATGACACTTAGAATTGAAGCCAAAAAGTAAAATCTTGGTTTCATCATGCAAAAGAATCTTGTTTCTCAGTCGGTGAGTTCTTTGCAAATGTTCATGTCTCTTATACTGAGGACAGGTTTCTTTCTCGTTACTCTGCCATGAATCCCAGATTGGTGGAATACGGCAGTGATGATTGACTTTCTGGAATATTCTCCCATTGGCGTTCTTGGTCGTCTGTCTTACGAAGGCCCATCCCCTTCACCCGAATAACTTAGTTTGGTGAGGCGGAGTGCTGTAGGAAGAATACTGGTTGTTCCAAATGGCCTGCATTTAAGAATTATGGAAGCCACTGTGATGTTGGGAACACAATCCTATCTCTGAGCTCTACAGGCAGTTCTTTCCTCCTCATGACTTGGTTCCTGCTCTGATATGCATTGTGACCTGTAAGACATTATATAGACAGGGCTGTGTCTTTCCAAATCATGTCCAGTTGACTGAATTTACCACAGATGGCTCCAATCAAGGTGTAGAACCATCTCAAAGATCAAGAGTTGGAGGACCCCCCTCTTCCCCCCACATCTAAACTTCAAGTGTCACAGCCAAGGGTCTGAATACTTGTGCGTGGAAAATTTTAGTTTTTATACCTTTTTTTTTTTTTTTCTAAAATTGTTTTTTCACATTCCTCTGAGTAATTCAGTGCAGATTCATGAGGAAAGGTTTTTTGTTTTCGTTTAGCACAAGGCTGCAACATAAAATGTGAAAAAAGTGAGTCTAAAGGATTTTCCAAAAGCACAGTATGTGTGTGGATACATACAACCTTCTTGGACAGGCAGCTCTGAACACCTTACTGTACTAGGGTACCAGGCTATATCATGTCTGAGGTTTGTCATTTAAGACTTTTTTTGCAAAGTTTTGCTGACCATATTGTCCGTTTTTGCACCAGTTCAAAATAAGTCGTCACTAGACAGATTTGCCGGCATTGCTGTATAGAATAGCAGGTTTCCAATGACTTTAAAGGTCATCTATCCAAATTAGTGACTCGTGTACAAGGTTCTCTCTGGTTTCTGATAAGAGCTTTTCCGTGCCCCAACATGGTTTACAATATGGCAAATCTTATTGACTTAAGCTAACCTGCTCTGTTTTCCTCTAGATCTTTGTGCTGCACCAATTGTATGGGGCGAAATTAAACTGAACACATGCATGTGTGTGAGTGCAAGAAGTTTTACCTTAAGATTCGCCTTTAACTATTCACAGGGCTCAAATGAAGTGAAAATGATGGAAATCTGGAGATAATTTACTATGTGAAAGCTTTTCCTATTTTTTTTTTTTTTTTTCTTTATTTTTCTGGGTAGAGTAAATTTGCTGCACTTCAGAATGCATGTTGAAATTCACAGTTAATGTGCCCAAATGTCGTGTGCTTATTTCTACACCCTTTTAAAGGCTTGTGTAAATTTGACAGTCTAATCTTAGAAAGTGGGGCTGTTTTTGTTAGAATCCCCTCGTTCTTGAATACTGAAGGAATGCAGCCTACCTCATTAACGTCTAAGAGATGCAGAACGTTTAGTCTGCAAGTACTGTGTGCTGTTAGGGTCACTAACAAATTATGGATGTATCCGAGACTAGATCACTCCAGTTTGAATGTGTAGACCTGTGACACGATATCTTATGTAAGATTCTATTTTACAAGTGTTTTTCCTCTCTTTGTTCTGCCTCTTTTGTAGGACCTGGATGTGAAAGCTGGTGGAGGCTGTGTAATGACAATAGGAGAGATGTTACGTTCATTCCTTACTAAGCTGGAGTGGTTCTCCACCCTGTTTCCAAGAATCCCTGTTCCAGTGCAAAAACAAATAGACCAGCAAATCAAAAGCAAGCCAAGAAAGGTCAAGAACGAAACCGCTGAAGAAGCAGAGGCAGTTCAGCGCCATGTTGAGAGGAGGCGGTCCAGGTAACTTTTGTGCACTAATCAACAAACTCCCTAGCGTTATAAAATGTCTGGCTCAACTCGAGTGACTGTAATTATATACTTTTAATGTATGATTAAAAGGGTTATCCAGGAATGGATAATGATGACTTATCCTCAGGATAGGTCTTCATTATCACATCAGTGGTCGTCCAAGTCCTGGCACCCTCGCCCATTGGCTGTTTCAGGGAGCCACCACATTCGCCAAAGCTCTGGTGACCACAGCTGTCTCGCACGAGATTTCCAAGCACAGTGCTATACATAGTACAGCAGCTGTGCTTGGTATTGTAACTCAGCCCCATTCACTTCTATAGGGTTGAGCTGCGACTAGGTCATGTAATCAATGTACGGTGATGTCACATGGCCTAAGAAGAGCGAAGCGCTGGCCCCTTCTTTTTTTTGTATAATTGTATTTTTATTAAAGTGTATATATAAAAGTAGAAAAAAACATACACAGTTTCATAGGAAATCCGCCGGTCATCAGGCGCGCAGTAAATATACAGGCTTTGACGATTCAAATAAGCCACATAAATGCAGAACAAGCAATTCCAGTTTCATAAATTACAATTCGTGCAGTGATATAACTGAGCAATAACTGCCTACTTCTAAGCAGTCGTAATGTAAAAAACAGTATCAATATCATTAACATAGGACAGGACAAGACACAAGAGGGTAGACAGAAGGTTGGGGGGGGGGGGGGCGGTAGAAAGGAAACTAGTCAGCTGCCATGCACAATGCTGTACTATAAGCCTCACCAACTAATTGTGCACGACAAACATGGTAGTATGAAAATAAGTACCTCCTTTATTAATACATATAATGACATAGACATAGGTGATAAAATACACAGGACAAAAATAGGGACCCAATAAAGGAAATATTGATAAAACTGCTATCCTCCTACAAGCATGTTCAAGCAATTACTTATACCACCCCATAAGAGACAGCTTCACAGTGATAGGGTATAACAAACATCGGCAGCATACTATATAAAATGGATATATCCCCTTGAGGAGGCTAACGCGAAACGTGCGTCGGGGTGTCTGGGACCTTCTCTGGTTAGTACACTACAACCTGCTTTTATCCTCTTGCCTCCACATGTTGGATATGCACTTGGCACTTTATATAGCATGCTGCTGATGTTTGTTATAACCCATCACTGTGAAGCTGTCGCTTATGGGGTGGTATAAGTAATTGCTTGAACATGCTTGTAGGAGGATAGCAGTTTTATCAATATTTCCTTTGAATATTGGGTCCCTATTTTTGTCCTGTGTATTTTATAGCCTATGTCTGTCATTTGTGTTAATAAAGGAGGTACTTATTTTCATACTACCATGTTTGTCGTGCACAAATAATTGGTGAGGCATTTTGCATTCTAGTAAAATATTATTTCATTTCCTAATTCAAAATGGTTGTTTTACATTTTTAGGTCTCCAAAAAGGTCCATAAGTCCTCGAAGGTCTCCTAGGAGATCAAGGAGCAGAAGCCATCATAGGGATCATCATGGGACATCAAGTTTTGATAGGGAACTAGAGAGAGAAAGGGAACGTCAGCGGATAGAACGTGAATCCAAAGACAAACGTAGATCACGGAGCAGTGAACGTAAAAGAAGCAAAAGTAGAGAGCGACCTAGGAGTCGGAGCAGAGAGCGCAAGACAGACCGGAGAGACAAGGATAGAGAAAAAGAAAATGAGAGGAGCAGAAAGCGAGACTATGACAAAAAGGGCAATGGCAGGGAAAAGGATACAGATAGACCCAGGGAGCGTTCAAAAGAACGCAAAAGAAGTGAGGAGAGGAAGGACAGAGAGGACAGACGACACAGAGAAGACAGAGAATTGCGCAAGGAAAGGAGACACAGCAGAAGTAGGAGCAAAGACAGGAAACCGAGAAAGAGTAGAAGCCCTAGCAGAAATGCTCGTGGGAGAAGTCGAAGCAAAGAAAAGTCTAACAGGCAAAAGGAGAAGTTGAACAAACCTAGTAGAAGCAGTAGTCGTGGACGAACAGACAGTCCTGAAAAGTCCCGAAAGAGAGAACACAGCTCAAGTAGGGAGAGGCCGCGGAAGAGAAGTCGGAGTAAAGACAGAGGCCATAAGCGCGAGCACGAAAACAAGGACCATGACCGTCACAGCTCAGACAATGAAGAAAAACAAAGCGTGAAAGATGATACTCAGTGATATTGCAATAAATGGATCACATTGAATCCTTTTTTATTTTTATTTTTTTCTTCCCTTCTCCTACCTCCCCCTGATTCTGTAGCGCTCGTTTTTGGTTCAAAACGAGTTGCATTATAACTTGTATGTAGGGAAGTGCCTTTTGGGAATCTCCTATATTTTGGACACTACTCCTACCTTCCCTACAGTTACTCATGCTCTCTGCTGTCATGCAGCTACTGTTGTGTTTTTATCGGTTCGCTGTTCCTGAAACGTTCAGACCGTTATTGGCAATTCCATGATGTTTTAATTCTTTTTCTGGCACAATAAACCTGCTGGTCCAGTTTAAGTGGCATTAAATTTGTCACTTCCCATCCTAACGCTCGTGAGGTTGTGGTTTACCTCCTGACGCTGCGTGCATGGCTTAGCTGGCATTTGGATAGAATGGCTCTTTTTGTTTTGTTTTTTATGAAATGAATGCAAATATAACATTAAATTTTTTTGTCATTGTCTAACTGTAAACAGTTTTTAAAAAAAATACACTTTGATCTATTATGTGGTTCCTTTTTATTGGTCTCTTTGAGCACATTTTGCTTTTAACAACATTTTAAAGTGCACTTAAGACTTATATGATGAGAATAAACTTCTGACGTAGCTTAACAGATCATTTTGAAACCAAAATGATGTTTCTAACTAATGGCTTACTGGATTTACAAAGCACAGCCTCTGTATTCATAAATGTTTGGTCTCCTATGTGTGGCTATTTGGCGTGTGGCACTTTCTCCTTGTGATACTGCAGTTCAATTTGTTTCCATGCTCCTCAGAATGAGTTATTTTAAAGGTACTCAGCAACTTAGACCGGGATGGACTGCAAACTAATATGACCCCATGTTGTAGGCAGGTCCAAATTGACAGAGGGCAGGGCCAGCAATACTATATCATAGCACACAATACCACCCCAACAGTGCCATATACCACAATGCATCACAATAATACCACATTTGTACAAAATAACTCCCCAGAAGCTGTCCATCTGTCCCCTTTTCTTAGAATAAAAAAAGCTTTTAATAAAAATAATTTCGGCATTTTAAACTTTATCTGTAGAAATCCATAGCACACCTCTGTATATACTGAAAAAAGTGTCTTTATTCACACATCACTGCAGCGACGTTTCGTTCCCCTCACAGAACCTTTCTCAAGGTTCCGTAAGGGGACCGAAATGTTGCTGCTGTGACGTGTAAATAAAGACCCATTTTCTTTTCCCTATATACAGAGGTGTGCTGTGGATTTCTAAAGCTATTTATGCACCCGGTTCGTTGTTTGGAGACTGCCCTATCTTCTGAAGTTACTAGGGATGAGCGAATCAACTTTGGATGAAAGATCCAAAATCTATTCGCATAAAATTTGTTCCAGTACTGTATGAAGCAGGAGCTCCGTACAGTATTAGAATGTATTGGCTCCAATGAGCCAAAGTTATTGCTTCGTGAGACTTTGGGTAATAACTTCATAAATTTGTACTGTAAAAAACATTTCCTGAACTCTGGTTCGGTTCCAAGCTACTACTTGGAACCGAACCAGAGTTCAGGAAATGTTTTTTTACAGTACATATTTATGAAGTTATTACCTGAAGTATCACGAGACTTTGTGAAGCATTAACTCATCGGAGCCAATACATTCTAATACTGTACAGAGTTCCTGCCCTGTATTGGAACAACGTTTTATGTGCATCTACTTCAGATGAAACAGGTGAAGTCGATTTGCTCATCCCTATAGTATATTATATGGTGGCATTAGAAAGTACAACTTGTCTCGCAAAAAACAGGCCATTATATGGATATGTAAATGAAAAAATAAATTTATGGTGACAGGGAACAAAACTCTGGTATTCTAAAGGTCAAAAAGGGTTATCCCATAGTTAATGTACAAAATGGAAAAAAACTCATCTAGTACATGACAAGTTTTCTAAGAAAGCTAGAACTAGCCCTGTATCTCACATGGATCCAGAGATCTCCTCGATCATTGCCCCAACTACTGCAGTAGATTTGTCTGGCAGCTCAGGGAGTGTGCCCTTTCTGCTGCAGCTCTCTCCTGTGACTGTGTCAGCTTCTAACAGATATGGCTGGTGGCAGTTGAAGGGTGGAACTGAGCATATGCAACCACCTCAGTTCCCATAGAAATATGAAAAAGAATAAACAGTAGGTGGTGCTGTACAGATACATTTTATTAAATAACTCCATAGCTATACTACTTTTTTTTTTATTACATGCCATTACCAAAAATATTCAGATGCAAGTCCTGCTTTGAAAAATGTAGAATGTTTGTTTTTCATGGGACAGTCCTGATAAATATATTCTGGAGCAGGAGGAGCTGAACAGATTAATATACATTTAGCTTTTTGGTTAAATATTCCATAAAACTTGTAATTTATTCATTTAAAACTCTGCTCTTAGGTTTCCCTTAGTACAGATCCCTCTGCAGTCCAGCTACTAAAACTTTGCTGATACAGCTTGATATCTCCATCCTACCTTCTCTTTGATATGACCTCACACAGCGTTAGAGAGGGCGCACAGCTGTGCTATATGTGGCCACCCCCTTTCTACCGGCCTTCATCCAGTCACTGAGAAACTGTCTAGTGTCCCACCGTGATGGATACAGAAACCTTCTCACAACCAGCACACAGCCATCAAGCAGTAGAAAGCTACTGCTTCGTGGTCGGAATAATGCTTAGCACACAGGAAAACAAAAGGAATGGCAAGATAATAGAAATAAGTCCAGTCACCTTATGATGACCACCAGCTAATATCCAGATAACCGCTGTGTGCAGCACGGACAGCAGCTAGACAGTCTGGGAGTGACTCAATAAGGTCCTGGTAGGTTGTCACAGGTATCTGGAGCCATGCTGACTGCAATGCCTCCCACAGCTGCTGGAGGGTGTGTGGGGCAGGATCCATAGAGTGACCATGATGATTGAGGTGGTTCCAGAGATGCTTAATCAGGTTCAAGTCTGAGGAAATAGGGGGCGTTACTGTGGCTTCCAAGTGGATGAGTTGGCCCAGAGAATAACGCTACCACCACCAGCTTGTGTTCTTTAACCCCTTAGTGACCACCCATACGTGTTTTTACGGCGGTCACTAAGGGGCCTTGGGCTGGAGCGCCGCCTTTTTACGGCGGCACTTCAGCCCGAGTTAACGCTAAAATCAAGCGTAGTAGCTCCGTGCCCGCAGCTACCGGGGCAGTGATCAGAGACCGTGACAAGCGGTCTCTGATCACGTGATCGCCGTGATACACTTTATCACGGCGATCACCGAAAATGAAGCCTGAACTAAAACTTTCTCCCTCCTCTCATGTGAGAGAGGAGGGAGAAAGTCTCCGGTGCTAGGATCGGGTCCCCCAGCACTTCTATCCCTAAGCTGGGTCCCGATCCTCACCCCCCCACCCCCCTTACCCTCAAGGAAGATGGCGGCGGCCGGCGCATGCGCAGACTGAAAGCCGGCCGCCGCCGCTTACTGTAAGGTCTCTCTCCTCAGGAGAGGAGAGAGAAGTTCAAGTTATGCCCCGATCGGGTCCCAGCACCCCGATCGGGTCCCCCAGCACCCCGATCGGGGCAATAGGGCCCTTAGATATATTTTAATAAAGTTATTAGGGCCCCCCCCCCCCCCCCCCCCATCTAATAAAAAAAAAAAAAATGGCACAGACATGCGCACTGGTTACTGTGCTGAAGATCTGCCTTCAGCACAGTAACCATCAGGGACCAATAATAATGGTCCCTGATCATGTGGTCTCCATGATAAACCTATCATGGAGATCACATCCATTATATTTACAAAACATGGCCAGGACAGGGGCTGTGCTTCTCTCTCCCCTCAGCGCAGTTGTTCTGTGAGGAGAGAGAGATCAGACTTCTGTCCTGGCTCTGTGATTACATACTGTGAAAAAAAAAAGAAAAAAAATCAAATTATAAACTGTCCGTCAGTAACTGGCGGTCAGTGGATGTCCGTGATTAGGCGTCCGTCATTAGACGTCTATTAGTTACAGTCATTTATCTTTATTAGGGACCCTGTTCGTCTGTTACTGGCGGTCAGTGGGTGTCAGTCAGTGAGTTGTTGGGTGTCACTCCTGTCAGTCGGTGGGTGTCACTCCGTCAGTCGGTGGGTGTCACTCCGTCAGTCGGTGGGTGTCAGTCATTTTTAGGGACGGTCAGTTATTTGAATTTTTCTGAGCTGTACAGAAAAAAAAAATGGCTCGGAGATTGTTAAGTGCGGAGCAGGCATACGAATTCCTCTGCTCTGACCACTCTGAATCTGGCACCGCTTCAGAGGCGGAAATATTTTCAGATAGCGGGGACTCTGATTCCATCCCCAGACCCCATAGCCCTATGGTGGTAGAAGTCACCACCTCCCCTCATTCTCCACCCAGCGGTCCCGTCCCTTCTGCTACGTGGGTTCCTGCCACTTCATTTTCCCCCCAAGTACCCCAATTTTTACCCACTCCCCAAATTAATGTGGATGTCGGCAATTTTACCCCTTATGATTTTTTTCATTTATTTGTAGATGATAAAGTCCTGGAGTTAATTGTGCAGCAAACTAATTTGTACGCCACACAGTTTGCTGTACAAAAGCCCACGTCTATTTATGTAAGACGGTGGACCCCCACAAGTGTCCCTGAAATAAAAAAAATTTTGGGGCTTACCCTGGACATGGGCATTGTAAAAAAAACCTCTGTCCGATCCTATTGGGCTGCGAGTACTGTCCACTCAACCCCTGTGTTTGCAGCAGTTATGTCCCGTAACCGCTATGAAGTCATAATGCGGTTCATGCATTTTTCAGACAATTCCCAAGTCCCCCCCAGAACTGACCCAGCCTTCGACCGCCTAAATAAATTGAGACCCCTTATTTCCCTCCTTACAGATTTATTTTTGAAATTATATACCCCTGAGAAAAAATTATCAGTTGACGAGTCCCTTTTTAGTTTTAAAGGCCGCCTTTCCTTCCGTCAATATATTCCTTCCAAGCGTGCCAGATATGGGGTAAAGTTGTATAAGGTGTGCGAGAGCACAACCGGCTACACCTGTGGCCTGTCTATTTATGAGGGCAGAGACTCCCAACTTAACCCCCCAGGCTGCCCCGAAAATATTGGCACATCGGGAAAAATTGTGTGGGATTTATTGGCACCATTCCTGCACAAAGGGTACCACGTGTACACCGATAATTTTTACACTAGTATACCCCTTTATAAATCCCTCCATGCTGCAAACACAGGGGCTTGTGGGACAGTCCGCAAAAATAGAGTTGGATACCCACAACCGCTGGTCTCCAAACGTTTGGAGAAAGGAACATCCTTCGCCCTCGCAAGTGACCAGCTGCTTGCCGTGAAGTGGAAGGACAGGAAGGATGTCTACATGCTGACCACCTTGCATGCAGACACCACAGTGGCAGTTAGGGAGAGGGGGGCTACGGCGGACAAGCACAAACCGGTCTGTGTGACAGACTACAATAAATTTATGGGAGGTGTAGACCTCTCGGACCAAGCGCTTCACCCCTACCTGGTGAAGCGAAAAAACAGGGCCTGGTATAAAAAGGTAGCAATCTACCTCATCCAGATTGCTACCTATAATAGTTTTATTTTATTCAAAAAGTCCCAGGGAAACCTTAACTTCCTCGAGTACCAGGAGAAGGTGATTGAGAGTCTCCTGTTTGAGTCCCCCGCACCTAGGCAAGCCTTCGAATCGGAGGACGTTCGAAGGCTTTTAGAACGCCATTTCCCTCACCCCGTCCCTGCCACTACCAGCAAAACGTATCCACAGAAAAGATGCCGGGTGTGTAGCAAACATGGAAGGAGGAGGGACACCCGGATTTACTGCCCCAGCTGCCCATCACAACCAGGGCTCTGTAATTACCCCTGCTTTGAAACGTACCATACGGTTGCAAATTATTAATTTTATTTAATACCAAAAAGAACAGGGGGGGGGGGGTCAGGAATTCAATTTATTCTCATTTTCTGTTTAGTTTGTGGGCTTTCCAGGGAGGGAGGGATCCCTTTGGGATGGTTCGTGGAGCTATTTTTATTTTTTTTCACCTTCTTAGCATTAATTTCTACAAAAAACTAGGGGGTCTAAATGCTCACTACACCCTAGATGAATACCTTAGGGGGTCTAGTTTTCAAAATGGGGTCCATTGTGGGGGTTTTCTATTGTTTTGGCAGCTCAACGCCATTACAAGTGTGCAATGGGGCCTAAACCATTTTCAAGCAAATTTTGTGTTCTGAAAACAACTGGGTGCTCCTTTATGTTTGGGCCCTGCCGTTTGTCAAGACATAAGATTAGGGCCACAATGGGGGTATTTCTGAAGACAGGAGAAACAGGGTGATACATTTTGGAGTGTACATCTTCATTTTCATGTGCTCTGTAGAAAAAAATCTGTCTTTAAATTGACACTTTTGTGTAAAAAATGAAAATTACATTTTTTTCACCTTCTTAGCATTAATTTCAACAAAAAACTAGGGGGTCTAAATGCTCACTACACCCCTAGATGAATACCTTAGGGGGTCTAGTTTTCAAAATGGGGTCCATTGTGGGGGTTTTCTATTGTTTTGGCAGCTCAACGCCATTACAAGTGTGCAATGGGGCCTAAACCATTTTCAAGCAAATTTTGTGTTCTGAAAACAACTGGGTGCTCCTTTATGTTTGGGCCCTGCCGTTTGTCAAGACATAAGATTAGGGCCACAATGGGGGTATTTCTGAAGACAGGAGAAACAGGGTGATACATTTTGGAGTGTACATCTTCATTTTCATGTGCTCTGTAGAAAAAAATCTGTCTTTAAATTGACACTTTTGTGTAAAAAATGAAAATTACATTTTTTTCACCTTCTTAGCATTAATTTCAACAAAAAACTAGGGGGTCTAAATGCTCACTACACCCCTAGATGAATACCTTAGGGGGTCTAGTTTTCAAAATGGGGTCCATTGTGGGGGTTTTCTATTGTTTTGGCAGCTCAACGCCATTACAAGTGTGCAATGGGGCCTAAACCATTTTCAAGCAAATTTTGTGTTCTGAAAACAACTGGGTGCTCCTTTATGTTTGGGCCCTGCCGTTTGTCAAGACATAAGATTAGGGCCACAATGGGGGTATTTCTGAAGACAGGAGAAACAGGGTGATACATTTTGGAGTGTACATCTTCATTTTCATGTGCTCTGTAGAAAAAAATCTGTCTTTAAATTGACACTTTTGTGTAAAAAATGAAAATTACATTTTTTTCACCTTCTTAGCATTAATTTCAACAAAAAACTAGGGGGTCTAAATGCTCACTACACCCCTAGATGAATACCTTAGGGGGTCTAGTTTTCAAAATGGGGTCCATTGTGGGGGTTTTCTATTGTTTTGGCAGCTCAACGCCATTACAAGTGTGCAATGGGGCCTAAACCATTTTCAAGCAAATTTTGTGTTCTGAAAACAACTGGGTGCTCCTTTATGTTTGGGCCCTGCCGTTTGTCAAGACATAAGATTAGGGCCACAATGGGGGTATTTCTGAAGACAGGAGAAACAGGGGTGATACATTTTGGAGTGTACATCTTCATTTTCATGTGCTCTGTAGAAAAAAATCTGTCTTTAAATTGACACTTTTGTGTAAAAAATGAAAATTACATTTTTTTCACCTTCTTAGCATTAATTTCAACAAAAAACTAGGGGGTCTAAATGCTCACTACACCCCTAGATGAATACCTTAGGGGGTCTAGTTTTCAAAATGGGGTCCATTGTGGGGGTTTTCTATTGTTTTGGCAGCTCAACGCCATTACAAGTGTGCAATGGGGCCTAAACCATTTTCAAGCAAATTTTGTGTTCTGAAAACAACTGGGTGCTCCTTTATGTTTGGGCCCTGCCGTTTGTCAAGACATAAGATTAGGGCCACAATGGGGGTATTTCTGAAGACAGGAGAAATGGGGTGATACATTTTGGAGTGTACATCTTCATTTTCATGTGCTCTGTAGAAAAAAATCTGTCTTTAAATTGACACTTTTGTGTAAAAAATGAAAATTACATTTTTTTTCACCTTCTTAGCATTAATTTCTACAAAAAACTAGTGGGTCAAAAAACTCATTACACCCATAGATAAATACGTTAAGGGGCCTAGTTTTTAAAATGGGTTCACTTTTGGGGGGTTTCTATTATTCTGACACTTATAAACCTCTGCAAACTTGGCTTGTTTCAGGAAAAAATATGTACTTAAAAATTTTAACATTTATGTTAAAATGTAAAGTCTCCTAAATAAAAAAAAATAAAAAGTAAAAATTTTTGTGAGTGCAGCCAAAATAAAGTAAAGATGTGGAAATAAATTTCTGATAAAAAAATATTGAATAGTATTTATGTATGTATATGAAATATTGCAGTTGAAAATAGGAAAATGTGCAGTTTTTTACAAATTTTCATAAAATTTCACTTTTTTAATAAGGATACGCATACTTTATCGGTAGAATTTTACCACCTAAGTAAAGTACAATATGTGACGAGAAAACAATGTCAGAATTACTTTGATGTGCAAAACCGTTACAAAGTTATTCTAAGCTAAAATGACACATGTCAGATTTCCAAAATTTGGCTTGGTCATTAAGGCCCAAACAGGCTTGGTCACTAAGGGGTTAAGTAATGCTTGCAGTGTGTTTGTTTTTCTGATGTTCCTTGCCTGACATGTCAACATCCATCTGCTTCAGAAGAAAATGTAACTCCGTGTGGAAGGCAACCCTTTGCCAATCAGCAGAGGTCCGTTTCTGATGCTGCCTGAGAATTGAAGCATCAGTCTCCTTCAGAGCATATTACTGCTTTACTGACACGTTTAGTTACCCCCCATTTTGGCGGTGAGCAGTTCCATTACAGCTTTTTCAGTCCACCCTGGCACACTTTCGCACTTGATGTTCACCTCTCGCATCAGTGGCATGTGGTGGTCTGCAGTTTCCACTTTGCTAATTTGCAATGGTGCCATTTGTCCACTCACAATACACTTTCACCACAGCAGCACGAGAACAGTTCACTACTGCCACTCTTGGGCCGAAACGAAAGCCAGTTATCATCCCTTTTTGCTACTCTGATTAATCTCAGCCTATCCCACGCCTTATATACCTACCAAGCCTGCTCATGGCATATGACTTCCTTCATGAGTTATACAATGTCAAAAGTAGATAATAATGTGACTTGACTGTAATAGCAGTAATAATGAATGGTAAACGGCACTACAAGTCCCAGCATGGGAAAAATCATACCACTGGTCCAGGTACCTGGCATTTAGGTCCAGAGTAGTGGTGCCTGCGGAGGGAGATCTAGGCTGGGGATCCCTTCAGATAGCACGATAGTAGAAAATCCACGGCACTCTCCAATTTTTGCATAAAATACCTTTTTTATTTTTTATTTTATTGCATCAGCATCTTGTGACATTTTGACGTAAACAAGTCTTTATCGAGCAATTCCACATTCAATCCATAAGGGCGCTAGTCTATATTTTTTGCACAAATTGGAGAGTGCTGCGGATTTTCTACTATTGTGTCGACTGTGTAATGGAGAAGTTTTCTACACTGTAAAGACTACATAGGAAAAAAATATTATTGGGTGTACACTTCAAAAAAATGCTTTTTGTTAGGAAATGTTCAACCTCTTCATCATTCCCATGATTAGGAGAACGGAGCATGTGTAGATTCTGTCACTTTTCCCTATTTCCTATTCTTATACTTATGTATAATAAAAAAAACGGAACTAACCATCAAATAATTTTTAACCTGCTTGACCGAACAATGGCATGTCAGTTCTCTTAGCTTACCGGAGCAGGCAGAATCAGGAGCCCGCTGCGCTCAGGTGATCCTGGCATAGTACCCATGTGCTATGCCAAGAGTTAGTAATCTTCAAGGGAGTATGGGCAGGAGCAACAATGTGCGCTCCTGCCCGTACTTACAGTGCTGCTGCCCATTGATAAAATGTACTCCGTACAGCGGTGTACAGAGAACTGAGTTTTAAGCGCACAGTAAATGGTGCACTTTAGGTAGGAAAAAGTCAAAATAGAAAATGTATTATTAAAGTATATTACAGTTTTATTAGGGAGAACATGTTAAAAGGTTATATAAAGGTTTAGTTACTCTTTAACAAAAACACCATTAGCAAAAAATATGTAGCTGGTGTTTTTTACAGCAAAAATCACCACTAAAAACTTATATGTGAAAGCAGCTTAAATGTGCAGTAGCCCCAGGATCTGGTGAACGTCCTGTGTAATGTTAGAGCACACAGGCTAGTGCGCTAAAGTGGCAGCAGCTGCTTTGGGGCCCATCCAGGAGGAGGACTAAAAGATTTTATTTTCGGGACCCCCTCAACAATATTATACACTGACATTATATACAGTGACAGTCTAGGAAACAGATAAAGCAGGTGCTGGGCCTTGTCTGACCAGCCACAGGAGTGGGGGTTGCAGGGGGAAGGGACCTGTTCAGAAATTTGCTGTGGAGCCCGGGTCATTTCTAGTTACGCCACTGTAATGTGGAGATATACCAGTATAGTACTGTAAAGCAAACATTCTGTGGGATTATCATGCAACATGAGAAGATAGAGTTCTAGAAATGCTGAATATAAGAGGATAGGTACCCAAATCATGTCTGCAACTCCAACAGAGTGCTAAAAAAATAATAAGTCTGCTGTCTATACTACCCTGAAGAGTGAGGGAGATGAGCGAACCAGATCGTCCGCCATCTCAACCAGGTTCGTTTCAGACAAATCCAGTAAAACAGCATGCAGCGTCCTTTTACTGCACATATCCAGAAAAAGCAGTAGGGAAGAAGAAAAAGAATGCTCACATAATTCGGAGAGGAAGGGGGGGATTGCCCTGATTATTGGCTGACAGCCTGGATGAGCAAATCAGTGCTGCAGCAGCTGTCAGCCAGGGAGTGAGGAGCTGAGGCTGGGTGTGCCTGACAGTACTTTTTAGATGTGATTACTGCCGTTATTATTTTATTTTTTTAACAGAAATACAGGTTTGTTTTTTTTTGTCGAGGGAAATAAGCTCAAAACACGTTTTACCATCCAGAGGATAAATTATAGCATACATATCTCCAATACAATGCAGTCTCCTTGTCATCATCATCATTCCCTTCTCCTGCTCAGACTCCTCCTTGTCCCCTGCTTCATCATGAGACCTCTATAATGGAATATTTGGCCAAAATAATTTGTTTTTCTGTTGCCACATTCCTAGAACAATCAAAAATCACAGAAAGAGATGAAAAAAAAACACCCTGCACGATGTAATAAATGAATTTGCGGATGTGCATGGCAACATTTATAAAATAAAAAATTGCATTATTATCTTAGTTCTGTGATTTTCTTCAATGATATGTCCAGGGACATCCGCGGATTTCTATATTATACCGTCCAGGATGTTTTTATCTTAGTTTTTTCAGTCTATGTAGTATTTGCTTGAGGGAGTGGCACCTTCAAGTGTGAATGCGCACCTATTTTATCTTGGGAGTAGCATTCCTCTGCACTTTCGCCCTTCCTATCCATTAGAGCGCCTTGATTAGGTGGTACGTATAGGTGTGCTTGCTCCTCCTCCCATTGGTTGCTTGATGCACATGGAGGTGACTAGGAGCAGCACACCATATGTGCGGCTTCTGCGCTCCTGAACATAGAAGCCCAATGGTTTAGGTAGGTTTAGCGTAGGACCCGCCTGACCTGAGACCACCTTGGCGTTCGGTAGGCGGGCTCAGATGTGTTTTGCTCAAAATATATTGACTAAGTGTCTCAGATATTATCATATCAGAGTGAGGACTTTGTCCATATATAGTGCTTGCATTTACTTTAATAAGTGCATTATTATCTTATTTCTGTGGTTTTCTTCAATAATATGGCCAGGGACATCTGCACATTTGTATATCATATCGTGCAGGATGTTTTTATCTTAGTTTTTTCTGTGATTTTTTTTCACCGAATTTGTCCAAGAAATTCACTTTATTACAAATTAATTTGTGTTAAATCAGGTCTATCCTGGTCTGTGTTGTGCTTTTTCATAAGTTTAAACAGTTATACTTACTTATTTTAGTTATAATGGGTATTCATTGCCTTTAAGAGCAATGTTGATTTATATATTCACTGTTTTGTATGGATTTTCATGTAGGCCGAAGTAAGTCCATGAGAAGATTACTGTACTGTTCAAAACTGGTGTTATTGTTACAATATATTATACATTTAGAAAGTTAGAAGATACACCGCACCTGCAGATTCTGAGGCTTTATTGTTTTTCCTATCTGAACATGAATTCCAAAGTGTGAGAATGGTCTAGATGTTCCTCAAAGTATATATTCATGTATCAAAGTTTGTCCCTCAGCCCTGAGACAAGGCCCCAGATGTCAGAGGTGTGAAGTAGTGAAAATATTAGGCATGTATGAGTTAACCCTTAATGGTATGATGCTTATTGCTTATACAACAGTGCCATCTAGATATAAGCGGTTAATACTACATCAGTAGCAAAATTGCATTCTGGGTAGTATTATGACGCCATGCTCCTTATCAATGCACACACCCCTCCAACAATGATTGGTAAGTTCCAAACTCGGAGGGCGTGTTCATCTGATAAGTTTTGGGTTAAGAAACCAGTTACCAGAAAGAAGAGGGAGGAGAAAAAAAAGAAAAAGAAACAAACATTTGGATTATAGATCTCTGGAGAATCATTTGGATTATCGATAAAAACTCTTGAGAGCTGGCTGCCCCAAGACTCTGCACATCACTTGACCCTTGGGTAATGTATATTTTGTTTTTATGTAGTATTGCTCTAAATTAATTGGCTTGACACTTAGCCAGATACCCGCTCACTTGCGGACGTGTAACGTTAGTTGCTACATCAGTATTTTCTCTGATTTCAGTTAAGATGCATATAACTGAATAAAGGAGACAATATTGGAGAAACTCTTTGTTGGGAATCTTTATATTCCCTAGTTTGATATCAAGCCAATAATTTATAAGTTTTGGTGCAATACTACCATTATCTGAAAGATTGGTCATCATTTTTGGGCGGAGCAAGGGCTCGTATCTGTCATCTTCTTGATTGAGTTTTCCGCATAATCCATTGATTGTATATCTCTCACAGATTTAAAGCTGTATTGCATAATATTCTTGTGTTGGTTGAGTAGTGTTTTGTTGGTATCATATAGTGGTGAATTCTGGGTACTGCATATCATTGTATATCATTGAAATTTATGTTGATTAATTTTTGTTTGTATTTTAACCTATTGCATAATAAACCATTTATATTTTTGCATAGACGCTTGTACCCTGTTTTACTGATTGCACAAAATAATCAGGTTCTCGATTGAACTCTTTATATTTATATAAAGCATTTGCTTTATATACCCGACATCTGCAGTTAAACTTTAGGGAGAATGTATCTTGGTGTATCACTGTACATTGCAGCAACATGCATAGCTAGTCCTTTCTGATAGCGAAACAGTTCCTGTCCATCAGAATAACAGGCAGGTCTCATATATGGATGTGTGCATCATCGTGCAGGCCACCAACAGTTCTAGCTAACCCCTAGCTAAACCAAAAGAAAAACATACAGCAGCCTTCAGTAAAGCAAAAAACTAAATGCTGCACACCCTTGCAGGAGCTGTGTCCCAATGACTCTTTAGTGGAAATAAATAAGGACATGGAGGCAGCGCCAATAAAGTAGTGGATTAAAAAAGGTTCTTGTAATCCATGTTGTGGCAGTGCAGACACATGCCTTAGTATCACTTCTGTTAGCTGTAGAATGACTATGTGTCAGTATTAGGCCTCTTGCACACGACCGTATGTCTTTTTCAGTATTTTGCGATCCGCAAAAAATACGGATGATGTCCGTGTGCATTCCGTTTTTTTGCAAAACAGAACAGCTGGCCCCTGATAGAACAGTACTATCCTTGTCCGTTATGTGGACAATGTTCTATCTTTGAACGGAAATACGGAAACGGAAGGTATACGGAGTACCTTCTGTATTTTTTGCAGATCCATTGAAATGAATGGTTCCGTATACTGAACGCAAAAAACGGAACAGAAACAGAAAAAAAAAACGTTAGTGGGCAAGAGGCCTTAGGCTTAGTTCACACTTCACTTATTTGGTCAGTTATCCTCATCCGTTATTGTCAGCCCAAAGCAGCTGCGGGTCAAAACCACAGAACAGGTGCAGATCTATTTATGATACCTGATCTGAGAGTAGGCTTGGCTCCTGAATTTGGCTCACAATAAGTGATGGAAATAACTTTTTTTAATTAAAACTTTTTATTTAGGAAACAACAAAGTTAAAACAAATGCATAGTTAATCAATAGCATTATAATTCTTGTCCCTCATGTTTTCTCTATTCTCAACCCACTCAGCTCAAACCTAACCTCCCTCTCTTGTGATGCATCTCTAAGGGCTCTTTCACACCTGCGTTCTTTTCTTCCAGCATAGAGTTCCATCGTCGGGGCTCTATGCCGGAAGAATCCTGATCAGTTTTATCCTAATGCATTCTGAATGGAGAGAAATCTGTTCAGGATGCATCAGGATGTCTTCAGTTCCGGAACGGAACGTTTTTTGGCCGGAGAAAATACCGCAGCATGCTGCGCTTTTTGCTCCGGCCAAAAATCCTGAAGACTTGCCGCAAGGCCGGATCCGGAATTAATGCCCATTGAAAGGCATTGATCCGGATCCGGCCTTAAGCCAAACGTCGTTTCGGCGCATTGCCGGATCCGACGTTTAGCTTTTTCTGAATGGTTACCATGGCTGCCGGGACGCTAAAGTCCTGGCAGCCATGGTAAAGTGTAGTGGGGAGCGGGGGAGCAGTATACTTACCGTCCGTGCGGCTCCCGGGGCGCTCTAGAGTGACGTCAGGGCGCCCCAAGCGCATGGATCACGTGATCGCATGGCACGTCATCCATGCGCATGGGGCGCTCTGACGTAATTCTGGAGCGCCCCGGGAGCCGCACGGACTGTAAGTATACCACTACCCTGCTCCCCGCTCCTACTATGGCAACCAGGACTTTAATAGCGTCCTGGCTGCCATAGTAACACTGAAAGCATTTTGAAGACTGATCCGTCTTCAAATGCTTTCAGTACACTTGCGTTTTTCCGGATCCGGCATGTACCTCCGGCAAGTGGAGTACACGCCGGATCCGGACAACGCAAGTGTGAAAGAGGCCTAAAGAAGGAGGAAAAAACCAAAATAAATAATTATGGAAAGTGGGGGGGGGGGGGGAGCTACCCCAGTAAACTTTAAGATCTGGACACAACCAAAACATCTGCAAAAAATCCACCCGCTGTGGATCACACCATGGGCAATTCAAAGTTTCTCTTAAACCACATTTATTAAGCCAACTCAGCGTGATATACACTCTGTGTAAAATATTAAACTGGACCAATATGTGATTCGAATTATGCGATACTAATCTTAAATAAATATATTTCCCCATTCCTGTAACGTAACCATTGGAAATCAATTCCCCAAGCCCTCTGACCCGGGGAGACAGCCCTAATAATTTATATGACCCCTTAATGCCTTTTGTCGTACATTCCGCCGGGCTGATCGGGCGGTGCAGGAGCTACGCCTGCCCGATCAGTCACTGATAGCCGGACCCCTGCTGTATGCGCGGCATTGGTGAAAACACAGATGCCGGCACATTAACCCTTTATGTGCTGCGGTCAGTTCTGACCATGGCACGTGTGATGTCCTTGCGGAGATCGGAGTAGCCATCTGGTCCCTGCTCTGCTGTGAGGGCGACCTGATGGCAGGGAAGGCAGCCCGATGCCTTCCTTAGGCATCGTGGCTACCTTCCGTGACAGCCTGTGAGATCCAGCCCCCTGGATCTCACAGGCAAGCAGGCTGAAGTGTAATACACTTACAGCCAATGCTTTACAATACAGAAGTATTGTAAAGATGATCAGACCCCCAAAGGTTGAAGTCCCAGAGTGGGACAAAGAATAACGTGAAAAAAATAAGTAAAAGAAAGTTTAAAAAATAAAATAAAAAGTTTCAAGTAATAAAAAAAATAATAATCTTCCCAAAATGAAGTAAAAAATAGGAAAAAAAGAAAAGTAGAAATATTAGGTATCCCTCATCCTTATCGACCGCTGTAACGTTACATTCACCTCCTAGCTTCCGGTCGCACAGCTAGTGACGTGAGGAGGCGTTCCTGAGTTTTGACGATCTGCGCATGCGCAAACAGACAGTTTAGGGAAAATCTGACAGCGGAGTTCAGCTGCACACGGGGACACTGCGCATGCGCCAGAGAGTCTCAGTAGGAAAATATTACTGGCCAGTGCGCAAGCGCGGCTAACTCCAGAAGATCCATCCGATCTCCGTGCCTGCGCAGTGTGGGGGTGGGGAGATCTCATGGCCATATTTTCTGCGCAGGCTCGGAGATCGGATGGATCTTCTGGAGTTAGCCGCGCTTGCGCACTAGGCCATAATATTTCCCTACTGAGGCTCTCCAGCGCATGCGCAGTGTCCCCGTGTGCAGCTGAAGTCCGCTGTGAGATTTTCCCTAAACTGTTTGCGCATGCGTAGATCGTCAAAACTCAGGAACGCCTCCTCACGTCATTAGCGGTGCGACCGGAAGTTAGGAGGTAGGGAAATCTCACAAAGTAGGGTAATGTAACGTTACACCGGCTCTATAAAAAATATCACATGACCGAACACCGTAAAAAATAATTCAATAAAAACTGTGCTAAAAAAGCTATTTTTTTTTGCAAGCAGCGTTTTGGTGTCCAGAGCGGAACGGAGGCAAACTGATGCATTCTAAACGGATCCTTATCCATTCAGAATGCATTAGGGCAAAACTGATCCGTTTTGGACCACTTGTGAGAGCCCTGAACGGATCTCACAGACGGAAACCAAACGCCAGTGTGAAAGTACCCTTAAGCTCTTATCAAGGATGTTGGCCACAAGGCTCTCTAGAGTTATCTCCTCGATTATACACCCTGATCAGAATGGTTTTATCCCTAATAAAGGTACTCATCACAACCTTCATCGACTTTTGGCGAATATACAGTCATCTGGGGGGGTATTCCCGCTCCATCGTGTCTTTGGATGCCTCTAAGGCGTTTGATAGGGTGAAGTGGAAATTCCTATGGAAGGTGTTGAGAAGGATTTAATTCGGTACAAGGTTCATAAGTATGGTCAGGCTTCTGTATAAGTTCTCTATTGCAAAGTTGAATCTTAATGGCAGCCTTACCTCAAGTTTTATGTTGACTAGAGGCACTCGTCAAGGTTGCCCACTCTCTCCGTTATTGTTTGATACTTATATTGAGCCCTTGGCACTTAGTGTTAGGCGAGATACAAGAATTGAGGGTTTTGGAGTACAGGGATTAGAGGATCGGATTTCTCTATATGCGGATGATGTCCTATTCTTCATAAATCGTACTAATATAATCCTCCCAAGAATTATTTGTATAATTAATTCCTTTGGGGAAGTCTCAGGCTTAGACATTAAATGGTCAAAACTACCCTTATGTTATTGGATCATTTTGAGTATCTGAGCGAGGGGCCCTTGACAATGCTAAAGTTGGTCGATTCATTTGAGTATCTTGGTATGATTATATCCCATAGGATTAAAGACTTCATCCAACTTAATTTGATTCCATGAAACTAAATTGAGATAATAAATCACGATATGGCTTTGACTACTTCTAACTAGAGCTGATAGAATTTCCTTGGTTAAGATGGTGATTCTACCTCAACTTCTCTATACCCTCAGGAATAAGTGATGGAAATAACTGACCAAATAACTGGTGTGAAGTCAACTTTACAGGTCAATGTTGGCATCAGATTTAATTTATCAGGGCGGACGTAACCGTGCAGCGCCCCAAGATTCAAGAAGTAGCCCCATGACAGTGGGGAGGGTGTCAGCAGTAAGGCTGTGTTCACATTAGGGGTGGGCAATATAGACGATATGCAATATAAACTATATAAATTTGGCCAATGATAGAGATTTCATTTATATCGCCATATCGCGGTAGAACATGGCATGCGCCGCTCTCGGCACGCACCATGTTCTCCTGAGCCGGCACAGTGGAGAAGGAGGGAGTCCCTCCCTCCCCACTGTGTTCGTCTGCCGCTGACCACCAATGAGAACAGACTAGGAGGAGGAGGGGAGGGACTGTGGCCACTCCGCCACCAATGAGAACAGAGTAGGAGGAGGAGGGACTGTGGCCACTGCGCCACCAATGGGAACAGAAAGGAGGAGGAGGGGAGGGACTGTGGCCACTGCGCCACCAATGAATATAGTTAATATGCCTGAATACAAACGTAGCCTGCATGTGCCGGCCATATCCCATACCTGGCCTCTATTACAGCACGCCATGATCCACCGCAATCACGGCGCGCAGTAATAGAGGGCAGGTATGGGATATGGCAGGCACATGCAGGCTATGTTTGTATTCAGGCATATTAACTATATTCATTGGTGGCGCAGTGGCCACAGACCCTCCCTTCTACTCCCCCTCTTCTAAGTATTATGTTAATTGCTGCCCCCCCCCCCCCCCGTCCACACGATTAAATCATTGGTGGCAGTGGCCCCAGGGTGGCAGCTTCTGATCGGAGCCCCAGCAGTGTAAACGCAGGGCTCCGATCGGTTACCATGGCAGCCAGAACGCTACTCAAGCCCTGGCTTCCATAGTCAGCTCCCTGCTGCGGTGTGCACTATGCACAGGGCAGCAGGGAGAGTGTGAAGTCCTATTCACCCTGTTAGAGCTCTATTAGGGTCAACGGGGCAAGGGATCAAAAGATCCCAGTTCTAGCCCCTAAGGAGGCTAATAGTTAAATAAAAAGTTTATCCCCCCCCCCCCCCCCGAAATATAGAATATATTGCGATATATATCGCATATTGCACATGCTTAAAATTATATCGCAATATAGATTTTAGGCCATATCGCCCACCCCTAGTTCACATCACAATTTATTTTTACGTTCTTCTGATCCTTCCCTTATTTGCTGCTTCGGAAGACAACGCCTGGGGTCCAGCCGTATCCAGGAAGGAGCACCGTGACACTCACTTACACTAGCAGGGACATTGTAGGCCACCGTATACCACTCGGCTATTCCTACACCTGGGTACCAGCACCATTTCTTGAAGGAACTCTGTCCCGTTGTTGCTTCACTGCAACTGGCGTTACAAATATTTCTTAAAGGAACCCTTTGCCGCTGTCGGACATTGCACATCCCTCTGGTGTAGTTTTCGTCCCTATTTATCTTTTTTTAACTGTACATAGTTTACTTGATCATTTCACATCAATAACGATGACTTTTATTACTGCACAAGACGTTTACATTTCAGTAGAAGAGGACTTATCACCGTATACATTACATGCCTTTCAAGGTGTATGTTTGTGCTAGATTGTTTCATTATTATTGCGACAGTATCATTTTATTATTTTAACGTATAGCAAATCTACCACAGGTGTAGAATGAAAAGATTTATTGAGGGCTTTTCATACATCATCATTTAAAAAAAAATATGTAATCCAAATGTCCTGATTTCACAAAGGTTCAATGCTCTCCCTCGATCTTCTTCATAGCAGCAGTGAAGAAAAGATTCCAATGGAAGGCAATATACACGGCTTGTGAGTTATTAGTTGATCACTCCATTATAACCTGTTACAAAAACAAAATCAGCTATTTTATTGGCAGTTATTAAAATAATGTTACATTTATAGAATTAGAATTAAAAAAATTATTCGTGGTAAACAATTTCTTCAGATTCAGATTTGGATATCTACGAGTAACACCACATAGGAAACATTTATTAATATGCTTTACAGAGCCCTTTGGAGTAATTCAACATTGAGGTTTTCTGGGTTTATGATATTGATGAGTTATCCTCTGTATAGGTCCTCAATCTGATCCGTTGGAGTCCGACACCCAGCTCCCCATGATCATTTGTTCCCTGCAGCCTCTGTTGCCAGAACTAGTGCTTTGAATGGAGCCAGTAATACAGCACAATGTAGTGTGTGACTATGTTTCTCTGTGCCACATTACTAACATTTTCATGCTCTTACTAATAGAATTATTTTAATTGCTTGAGGTGTAACTTGAAGTTCCTGGGCCCCAGTGAAAAATCTGTAATGTCCCCCCATTTTTCATGTGCTATACTAGTGTTTCTTATGTGGATAAGGAGCTTTTGAGCCTCCTCAGATACTAGGGCCTGGGTGCAACTGTACCTTCAAGCCCTATGTGCTGCTGAGCTGCAGTATCCCGGCAATGCTACTACAATCTGGAAGCAGTTGTTCTGCTAGTTCTGATGCTGGAGGCTGCAGAGAACAATAGGGGTGCTGGGTGTCGGACCCTCCGCTATCAATATTAGGAGCCCAGAAACTCCCTTTATGAAGACTAGTGCAAATCATGTTGGTTATTTTAGAAAAGTCTACCAGCTATTAAATGCTGGAAATGCACTTTTTAATGACTAAATGATTGAAATCTATTCCTTCTGGCCCCCATACACATGCACGTTCAGTTCAACCAAGTGTGCATGTGTTCTGAATAGGGAGCGGTGAGAAAGTTGCTGCCAGACTCCTCTGCCCTAGGACCAAAAGGATCCGCATGTTAAAATCTAACTGTGCAATCTTTCTCCAGTATCTGCCATCTGAGGAAAAATTAGAAATTTCCATACTTATTTGATGGACAGGTGGTCCCACCAAAATTTTACAGGTTCCGCCGACACTAATGTTATGGCCAGTGTAAAGTATATCTGTTGTTTCAGAGGATTTTCAGAATAAGCTGCCGTGTGTGTACATGAGGATTAACACTACATCTGGCCATGAACTGATTTCTATCTAGCAGTTTCACCTCTGCAGTCTCTATCTCTAATTTCTTGAGGAGAAAGTGGGTGGAGACCAGCTGCTGTGATGTCTGCCCATACACAGGACATGGTGAAACAGGAGGTTCTGCTCCCTATCTCTCTGCATCACATCTTCTGAAGCAGTAATGGAGGACATTATACAGCTGTACTGACCAGTTTATTGTGAAACAAGACAGCAGCACTACCTCTGTGTCAGTCTCTCTGCCTATCTCCACCAACCCCTGCCTTCTTCTCCTCCTCTCACGCTCTCCAAAGACTTCTGTTCAATCTGATCCTTTAGGCTGGGTTCACACCTGAGCGTTTTCCAGCGCATTCCTACGCGCTGTAAAATGCTCAACAGGCAAGAACCAATGATTCCCTATGGGAATGGTTCTCATCTGGGCGTTTTACAGCGCGTACGATTGGGCTGTAAAACACCCGACGCCCCAAGAAGTACATGAGCTTCTTTGGGGCGTCTTTTCGTGCGTTCCGGTACATAGACTTTCGGGAACGCGCGACAATGCGCGTTCGCTGGTCTCTGTATGCGCGATTGCGAACGCCGATACAATCGCGCATACAGAGCGCTTCTTTCAGAACGCTCAGGTGTGAACCCAGGGTTAAGGCTGGGTTCAGACCCAAGCGTTTTACAGCGCATTCCTACGCGCTGTAAAACGCACAACAGGCAAGAACCAATGATTCCCTATGGGAATGGTTCTCACCTGAGCGTTTTACAGCGCGTACGATCGCGATGTAAAATGCTGGACGCCCCAAGAAGTACATGAGCTTCTTTGGGGCGTCTTGTCGCGCATTCCCGTACATAAACTTTTGGGAAAGCGCGACAATGGGCGTTCGCTTGTCTCTGTATGCGCGATTGCAAACGCCGGTACAATCGCGCATACAGAGCGCTCCATCGCGAACGCTCAGGTGTGAACCCAGCGTAAGTGAGTAGTTATTCATCTTCAAACAATGTATAATAATAAATGGCTTTTGTGCTCCTACACCGCAAATTAGACAGCGCTGCCGTAACGCAGCAGTACCGTTCCTGCTGCCACTGATAGTCACTAACACAAATCAACCTACTTCTACAGCGCTAGCTGTCTTCCGACCCTCCGCCATCTCTGTTCCTGTTATTCGATAAGCTCTCCAGCCATAGGTCAGTATCCCATCGCACACCTGTATTGCATATGAATCGCTCCTACCTCTACTTGGTCTGTGGTTGGCTTTTGCTTGAATTCACAGGATGCAGGTGGCGTGCATCCTTATTACTCTGTACACTCGGATCTTATGCAGTGAAGCGTGTTCTTGAACGTAGTGTTCCCTGGCCAGCAGCACAGCTCCTTATACTTCGTATCCTCGTGCAGAGCGCTCAGTGACATCACTGTTATTGAGTATGGATACCTTTGCAGACCAAAAGACTGATCCTACGTGTTTCAGAAAGGATTGCTTTCCTTCATCATAGCAACCATGTCCTAGTGGTCGTCTTTTATACACTGTCCTGCTGACCTCCAGGTGCATAGAATCCTCCTACATTTAACTCCTTCCCTTCTTAATAAACTTCATTCACTTATTCAAATGCAAATAAATCTACTGTTTAGCTCTGCTGGGATCAATGTATTTAAATAAGAAATCCACTTTGTCTCCGATCTTGACATCACTTTGATATCTCTACTTCACAAATGTAAGAGCCTTTAATCTGTCCCCAGGTAATGTTTTGATAATGGATGTCCATATGTCCATCATATTTTTTTCTTAATATTAGACATGTGTTCCCTAATTCTTTTCTGTAGTGGTCTCTTCGTTTGTCCCACGCACATTTCATTGCAAGGGCATGTTAATATATATATATATATATATATATATATATATCACTCCTTCTGTGTAATAGGTAATATACTGCTGAATTGATTGACTACTTCCATCACTACTTTTCACTTCAAATACTGCATTTTTTTGTTTCAGTTCTCCTCACCATCTACATAGTTTACACAGGGAAAAAACTTTTTCTGGCCTTTTTTTATTCTGTTTATCTTTTATCATCCTTATTCTTGTTTAACTCCTTTTATGTTGCATTTATTTGTGAGGGCCACTTTATTCCCAATGTTCTGCACTTTTTATCTATAAATTTTGGTTTCTCTGGAATATATTTTCCAACAACCTTATCCTGCTTCAATATATCCCAGTATTTATTCACTATGGCTCATCACATTAGCTTGGCCGTTATATTGGGTTATAATGGCTGTAATAATTATCTCCTGCTCTTCATTTCTACTTTTTACCCTTCTCTTATTAATGGACACCCATTCCTTCCTTTGCATATTACTCACTTCTTTTTTCTGGTCCTCCAGCATTTTCTCGTCATCTCTTTTCATTTCAATTTTTTTTCTGTATTGCATCTGCCTCTATCTGGAAATCTTCCTTTTTACTACAGTTTCTTCTTATATGTATAAATTCACTTGAGCCATCTCGGGAGGTGACAGCTTGATATAAAGCTATTAGAATCTGTTGGTGTGTTATGTTTTTATACATCAATACATTGATCCCAGCAGGGCTGAACAGTGAGGCAGAGTTGTTTGCATTTGAATAAGTGCTTGCAGTTCATTAGGAAAGGAAGGAGTTAAATGTAGGATCAGTGATGTGAGTCGGCCCCACAGCAAATTTTTGAATGGGCTTCCCCCCTGCAATTTCTTCACAATCCCATCCTCCCATGAAACCCTCACACCTGAGGCTAGTCAAGATTGCTCTCTCACACAAGGCCCGGCAGTGTCTCCATCCATTTCCTACAGTGTCTCTGTATATAATGTCATTTTATAATACTGTTGAGGCGGGCCCCTTCTGAGTTCGGGCCCCAAAGCAGCCACTTCCTTTGCATCTCCTATAGCTAAGCACCTGTGTAGGAGGACACAAGAAGGTCAGCAGGAGAGTGTATAAAAGACCACCAGGACATTATGGTATTCCTGTTGAAGGACAGCCATCCTTACTGAAACGTGCAGGATCAGTCTTTTGGTATCCATGCTCAACAACAGCGACGTCACTGAGTGCTGTGCACAAGGAGCAGTGCGGCCAGGCGGAGCACGTTCCGTTCAAGAACACGCTTTACTGCATAAGATAGACAGCGCACAGAGTAATAAGGATGGTCCCGTGAATGTAGAGATGGGAATGATTCATATGCAGTACAGGTGTGCGATGTGATACTGACCTATCACGTATGTAAGTGCTGGAGAGATTGCTTACTGAATAACAGGAACGGAGATGGCGGAGGGTAGTGAGACAGATAGCGCGGTAGCAAGTTGATTATTTGTCTTCAATGAAAAAGGAAAGGATGAGAGAACTGAACAACAGTGAAGCGGGCGGACGGAGCAGGAGAAGAGTCTGAGGAGAAAGAGGCTTTTTTCTTCGATAAGACACATTACAGGTTTTTAGCATCTCTTGTACGATTGGATTGTGGGAAAAAATTAAACTGGTTACTCTTTAAAGTAAAATTGTCATCAGAAAATAACCTATTGTTTAAATCAAGTGTTTATCTTGAAAATAAGTATTTTGGGGCATTTTTTATGTCATTATGTAAAAAAAATATTACTGCAGCTTTCAAACTGCCCACTAAGCACAACAATACCCTGACACTCCCTGTTCTATGGAGATCACTTTTCAATGCTCATTTGATTTTCATTACAGGCAGGTTTACAATGTCAGATATCACCCATATATAGATAACACACAGGGGCAGATTGGCCATAGACCTGACAGGGAAATTTCCCGGTGGGCCGATGCCGCCTGAGCCCTCCTCACGGCCGGCCAGTGGAAGTTTTTGGGAATGTATTTTGTGCTGCTGCTGGCAGTATTTTGCGATGGACTGTGGTATTTGGCTCTGTTGGGGTTGTATGATGTGCCACAATATGGTATTGCTGGCCCTGCCTTCCATCAGTTTGGGCCCAACTACAAAACGGGGCCACTTTTAAGTATTTTTTCCAGGTCCACTTTAAGTTCCCTGATAACACAGGATCACACCATTCACAATAGGTGATGGACACAGCTTATCTACTCCTACTCCCTGTACAATGACCTTTGCACAGGTCATACAGCATGTCTATAAAACTGTTGCATAAGCATCAATGAACATTTCCTATCTATTGTGCCTGTGGTCCATGTGGCTGTTGTAAGGCATCTCTCTAAATGCTGTTAGTGGCAGCTTAAGCAAGATGACTGACCCAAATTAAAACACAAAAAATAGAATTAAAAAGCGTCCAATCAGAAAATATAAGTATTAGAAAAAAAATATAGTTAAAAATGCTGGTCTGGATCTGAAACAGTGCATTATACAGTATATGATACCATCATCGTGGAATATACTAATGTAGAATAGGAGACAGCTCTAAAGTTTCTTGTTTCATAGCTGAAATCTTATCTGGAGGAAATTCTCAGGTAAACATTTTTATTTCTAATAGGATAAAAAAAAGAATTGTGGCGGTGCTACCTGAAAGGTACGCAGGAGTGCTTTCTCCTGCCTGATTAACAGCAATGATTTGAAATGCACTGGTTGTGAATGGGACCTGACAGGAAAGTCCTGGTGTCGTGCAGATGATGCTTCCACTATCCATTGCCATCACCCGGTACTCATCTGCATATGGTGCCTCTTCCCATGAGATCAAAATTTTTCCTTCCATGACTTCGAGTGGTTTCACTTTGGGGCTGCAAGGAGCTAAAGCATAAAATGAACACAAGATCACTACAAGTAACATGACATCTAGAATGTAGGGTGTTGATAAAAGGACATACAATTCTGTTGGTGTAGAAATCGAGTTAAATAATTAGTAGTGTTGAGCAAATCGAAGTGTCCAAAGAGGATTTCGATCCAAATTTCAGAGAAAGTTCAATTTGCTGCAAAGCCGAGTTTCCTCGTGTTTCGTGGTAACGAATCAAATTTCCCTGAAATGTCAGTAACAAAAAAATCGTACTCATTTCATCCGTTTGAGCTCAAAGAGACTGCCGCTGCCATTTTGTTTGAAGATCCCACGTGAAATCTCGTGCACGGTGACATCATCACACGCCGCATGAGATCTTCAGTCAAGATGGTGGCGGCGGGCTCTTTACGATGAAATGGATGAGGCGAGTATGATATATTTATTTTTATTATAGACGTTCATATTTATTTGGATGCCACGATCGGTGATGAACTCAGCATCTGAGAAGTACAATGATGAGGAGCTGCGCAATCCCCGTTCACTGTCATTGCACCCACTACTTGCAAACAAATGCTCTTCGTGATAAAGTAATTCATCACAAAGCACATTTTCTTTTTATAAATTTCGGCAAAGCAGCCAAATCGAATTTTCAAGAGCTTTGCTCAGCTGTAATAATTAGATTTTGTTTTTTATAATTATCATACAGCACATACGATCATACAGTACATCTCCAGCCTATTCACAGATCTTTGGGGGCATTTTCATGTCTATTCTAGTGCACGGCTGTTTGCTGTATTACTAACATTTTCATACTCTTATTAATGGAATTCTTTGACTGACGCATAATTTGGGCCCCAATGCAAAGTGTATAAAATCTCCCCATTTTCATGTGCTATATCGGTGTTACTTATGTGAGCCTCCTCAGATACCAGGGCCTGGGTGCCACTGTGCCCTGTGCAAGTCCTATAGCTAGGACTCCTAATATAGTCTATGTTCTATGTCTTATATATGGTCTCAGAGCTTCTCACTGAATCAAGTGATGCACAACAAATTGATGCCCATTAGCAACGACATATCTATTCCCTGTTCAAATGTCTTTTCGTTCATCTAGTCATATATTATATTAAAGAGGTTGTCCAGGAGTGTGATACTGATGGCCTGTCTCCATGATGGACCATGAATAACAGATTGTCTGACACACCTTCTAACTCCTGTGCCGGAAGTCCTGTGCTGGAACTTCACAACTCCATATATTGTGTATGGAGCTGGTAACTGCAGCACTTCTGTAATTCCCTTTAATAAAATGCTGTGGTTTCCAACCCCACTGCTCTGATATTCATGGACTATCCTGAAGATAGGTCATCAATATCAAAATCCTGGACAACACCTTCAAATAGGTTATCCAGTGATTGATAATGATGACCTATGCTCATTATGAGATTGGTGGGGGTCCTGGCACCCCTGCCGATCAGCTGTTTCAGAGATCTGGGGAGTGCAGCCAGCTCCTGGCAGCTTTCCAAACACAGCGCCATATATAGTATAGTGGCTGTGCTTAGTATTGCAGCTCAGCCCCATTCACTTTAGTGGGGCCGAGCTGCAACTAGGCCATGTGACTGATGTATGGTGAAGTCACATGGCCTAGGAAGAGGACGGAGCGTCTGGCCTCTTCTAACAGCTGACCGGCAGGGGTTATAATTATTATTATTTATTTGAAAGCACCATTAATTCCATCAAGAAGGGGTTACAAATACATAATATAAAATACAATAAACTAAGAACTATTAACTATTATTGACTGGTACAGAGGGTGTTCCGGGTGTCGGACCCTCACCAATCTGATATTGATGACCTATCTATCCTGAGCATAGGTCATTAATAATAATTACTGGATAACCCCTTTAAGAAAATGATCATATATCTGTTTATTCCACAAAGTGATACACAAATATAACATGTAAGCTCATGTGTATCTTGCCATACAGACCTGTACGACCTGTTATGGGAATGCTTGGGTAACTGGGTCCTGCCTGGTTCCGAGCAGTTACTGTAACATTATAAATTGAGCTACATGGCACAGGGATGTAAAAGTCCATGTATGATGTCCAGTAGGAATTCAAAACAAATGCAGATTCTAGATCGGTTCCAATTTGCCCCTGGATTGTGGCCATATAATCGGAGCCACAATTACTCCCATTCCAGGTTATCTCTACTTCCTGAGGTTTCACACTGCCATGGTAAATTAAAGTGTCCACTTCACTTGGAGGACAGGGCACTGTGGAAAAATAATCAGGAGAGAGGAAAATCAAAATGGAAGCTTCCCAATTAAACGCTTACGAATTACTACCATCAGTACTAAGTTATCCAATATACAAATGCATTTAGCATAAAGGTAGATTAGATACTTTCCCATAAACAGACAATGTATAGAATTGACCATTCAAATGTGCAGCTGTACCTTGTCTATTTGTTTTATGCCCTTATAGTCATGACCGTAAATGTTGGCACCTCTGATATTTTTCAAGAAAATGAAGTATTTCTCACAGAAAAGTATTGCAGTAACACATGTTTTGCTATACACATGTTTATTCCCTTTGTGTGTATTGGAACAAAACCAAAAAAGGGAGGAAAAAAAGAAAATTGGACATAATGTCACACCAAACTCCAAAAATGGTCTGAACAAAATTATTGGCACCTTTTCAAAATTGTGGATAAATAAGATTGTTTCAAGCATGTGATGCTCCTTTAAACTCACCTGGGGCAAGTAACAGGTGTGGGCAATATAAAAATCACACATGAAAGCAGATAAAAAGGAGAGAAGTTCACTTAGTCTTTGCATTGTGTGTCTGCGTGCGCCACACTAAGCATGGACAACAGAAAGAGGAGAAGAGAACTGTCTGAGGACTTGAGAACCAAAATTGTGGAAAAATATTAACAATCTCAAGGTTACAAGTCCATCTCCAGAGATCTAGATTTGTCTTTGTCCACATAGCTAATCTCCCTGGGCGTGGACGGAAGAGAAAAATTTATGAAAAATGTCAACGCAGGATAGTCCGAGGATAGCCCCAAACGCAGGATAGCCCCAAACAAGTTCCAAAGATATTCAAGCTGTCCTGCAGGCTCAGGGAGCATCAGTGTCAGCGCAAATTATCCATCGACATTTAAATGAAATGAAACGCTATGGCAGGAGACCCAGGAGGACCCCACTGCTGACACAGAGACATAAAAAAGAAAGACTACATTTTGCAAAAATGAACTTAAGTAGGCCAAAATCCTTCTGGGAAAACGTCTTGTAGACAGATGAGCCCAAGATAGAGCTTTTTGGTAAAGCACATCATTCTACTGTTTACTGAAAATGGAATGAGGCCTACAAAGAAAAGAACACAGTACCTACAGTAAAATATGGTGGAGGTTCATTGATGTTTTGGGGTTGTTTTGCTGCCTCTGGCACTTGGTGCCTTGAATGTGTACAAGGCATCATGAAATCTAAGGATTACCAACAGATTTTGGGTTGCACTGTAGAGCCCAGTGTCAGAAAGCTGGGTTTGCGTCCGAGATCTTGGGTCTTCCAGCAGGACAATGACCCCAAACATACGTCAAAAAGCACCCGGAAATGGATGGCAACAAAGCGCTGGAGAGTTCTGAAGTGGCCAGCAATGAGTCCAGATCTAAATCCCATTGAACACCTCTGGAGAGATCTTACAATTGCTGTTGGGAAAAGGCAACCTGGAACAGTTTCCTAAGGAAGAGTGGTCCAAAATTACGGGTGAGAGGTGTCAGAAGCTTATTAATTCTTATAGGAAGCGACTGATTTCAGTTTTTTTTTCCAAAGGGTGTGCAACCAAATATTAAGTTAAGGGTGGCAATAATTTGGGCCAGCCCATTTTTGAAATTTGGTGTGACATTATGTTCAATTAGCTTTTTTTCCCTCCCTTTTTGGGTTTTGTCCTAATACACACAAAGGGAATAAACATGAGTATAGCAAAACATGTGTTACTGTAATACTTTTCTGTCAGAAATGCTTCATTTTCTTGAAAAATTTCAGGAGTGCCAACATTTACGGCCATGACTGTAAGGGCATAAAACAAATAATTATGATCATTTTAGCAAAAAACATGGACAGCACACTTTGTGCTATCCGCATCCATGTCTTTTCCTCAGTCCCACAAAAAAAGATAGAACATGTCCTATTCTTGTCCGTCTTGCAGACAAGAATAGACATTGTTACAATGGGTCTGCAAAAAAACTGATGCAACATGGACATCAGACATTGTCCGTATTTTTGGCAACTCCTCTATATTCCCAGCTCTAAAAAAGACTGGTAATATAGTGGAAGAGGTAAGTGTGCTGTGTTACTGTACACTTACTGTCATCACTAGGTATGGGCAGTCCCAATCCTCACTCTCTTCCCTGGCCTTACTAACTAGACAGAAAGCAGGGAAGAGAACCAAACTAACAGAGCAGCCAGTGGTCTGTGACAGCAAAAAGTTAGATAGGCAGGGAGATGGACAGTGATATTAGGGCACATGTACATGGTCAGGGACTGGGCGCTCAGTAGAAGACTGAAGATGGACTCTTCTCAGCAAAGCTCTAAATCAGCATTGTTAGGAGACTCTTTATGCAGCATCTTTTTCTAATAAAGTATATTAGAAAAATGTTTAACATCCCTGTCCCTGCACTATATAAAAATAATATGAAACAACAGTTACACTTTAAGATCTCCTGGCTTTATATCATAACAACTAGAGGGACTTAGAGATATCACAGTATACCTAACAGTTCCTAGACTTGTGCCACTGGGACCCTCCCTGCCAACAACAGTCAGTGGCATCCCCTTCAGGTAACACAGTTATGGCACTAATTGGGACTCATCCATAAGATAAACTAAAGTAGGATTTTTAATGCAAATATTGCAATTAAAAAAATATACTTTAAATTTACCTGCACCAAAACCAATGGGCGTAGTATATGAACTGTTGCATTCCAGGAACTTTGCCAACACAGAGAAGGAATACGATGCTCCACAGGCTAGATCTGCGATGATACAGCTTGTATTTTCAGTGTCACAGATATACACCAAGTCCTCGTCATGTTTTACTATCGCATCATAGTTCAATGCACCTTTGCTTTCCTCCCAAGATAACATGGCGGAGTTGTTTTCACAGTTTATATGTACTGCAGCATTCTCTGGTAGACAAGGGGCTGTGGCAAATATACATGTAAAATACATATACTATCATTAAAATCACTTCTTGTCAGAGCATTAAACCACAGACAATGTCACTAAGCAACACCATTCACAAACATCCCACACTGCATGTATAATACTACACTGCGTGTATAATACCA
The DNA here is from genome assembly GCF_014858855.1 of Bufo gargarizans. Lineage (NCBI taxonomy): Eukaryota > Metazoa > Chordata > Amphibia > Anura > Bufonidae > Bufo > Bufo gargarizans. Next base: position 128,928,817 of record NC_058086.1, read on the forward strand.
CACTGCATGTATAATACTACACTGCTTGTATAATACTAAACGGCATGTATAATACTACACTGCATGTATAATACTACACTGTGTATAAAACTATACTGTGTGTATAATACTACACTGCTTGTATAATACTACACTGTGTATAAAACGATACTGTGTGTATAATACTACACTGCTTGTATAATACCACACTGCTTGTATAATACTAAACGACATGTTTAATACTACACTGCATGTATAATACTACACTGTGTATAAAACTATACTGTGTGTATAATACTACACTGCTTGTATAATACTACACGGCATGTATAATACTACACTGTGTATAAAACGATACTGTGTGTATAATACTACACTGCTTGTATAATACCACACTGCATGTATAATACTACACTGCGTGTACAATACTACACGGCATGTATAATACTACACTGTGCATAATACTATACTGTGTGTATAATACTACACTGCTTGTATAATACTACACGGCATGTATAATACTACACTGCTTGTATAATACTAAACGGCATGTATAATACTACACTGCATGTATAATACTACACTGTGTATAAAACTATACTGTGTGTATAATACTACACTGCTTGTATAATACTACACTGCATGTATAATACTACACTACTTGTATAATACTACACTGCGTGTATAATACTACACTGCATGAATATTACCACACTTCATGCATAATACTACACTGCTTGTATAATACTACACTGCATGTACAATACTACACTGCTTGTATAATACTATACTGCTTGTATAATACTACACTGCTTGTATAATACTACACTGTGTGTATAATACTACACTGCTTGTATAATACTACACTGCATGTATAATACTACACTGTGTGTAGAATACTATACTATGTGTACAATACTACACTGCTTGTTTAATACTACGCTGCTGGTATAATACTATACTGTGTGTATAATACTACACTGCAGGTATAATGCTACACTGCATGTACAATACTACACTGCTTGTATAATACTATACTGTGTGTGTGTATAATACTACACTGCATGTATAATACTACACTGTGTGTATAATACTATAATGTGTGTATAATACTACACTGCTTGTATAATACTACGCTGCTTGTATAATACTACACTGCATGTATAATACTACACTGTGTGTATAATACTATACTGTATGTATAATACTACACTGCAGGTCTAATACTACGCTGTTTGTATAATAAAACAGTGGTAAAACATCTCTCACAACTTTATCTCTCTAAAGTAGTCCTAGAAGGACTGGAACAGACAGATCTCGATTGGATGGGTAAACTACTAAGACTCAAGTTAGAATACCACCAGGTTTTCCGAGACTTTTAGGCAAGGGTTACACTGTGACACTGCCCTTTTTGCACGATATGCTAGGCCATGTGATGTCACATTCATCAGTCATAAGGCCTAAGAGCACCTCAGCCTCATTGAAGTGAATGGGACTTTGCTGTTATACCGGGCACAGCTGCGACACAATGGATGGCGCTGTGCTTGGTGAGCTGAAAGAAGGCTGCGGCACTACGCAAGCTTCGGTGCTTTCTCAAACAGCTGATCAGCAGGGTTCCCGGGTGCCAGACCCCCACCAATCAGATACAGAGGTAAGGTATACATCAATGTAAAAGTCTCAGAAAACTCCTTTAAAGGGAGTCTCTCACCAGACACAATACTTTGTAGGTCTAGTTCAGCTGCATGTAATGATACCTTTAACTTAGTGACCCATTGCTTCATTCTAGAGAAAAATAGCTTTTAATCCACATGCAAATGAGACATTAAGAGCACTGAGGGCGGGCCCAAGCCTTGCTCCTCCTCTCTTATCTGCCGCCCCCCTCCTCAGTCTTGGCTGACAGGGCCAGGTTTCTGCATAGTTATTTTGCCTTCTTGTCAATCAAGAAGGAGGAGCAAGCAGAAGGAGCAAGGGTGCACAGAGTGGCTTGGGCCTCAGTGCACTTAACCGAGTACAGTATGCATCACTCCCTCCTTTTCTGTATTTTTAATACAGTTCTAAGGCCCAATGATTTCATCCATGCAATGCCCTGGACAAGAGGTTCACACAGTTTATACATTAGAATACAATCATGGCGATATTGTGCTGCTGTAGCATACCAGGAGTATTTTCGAGATACAACTCACACACCACAAGATTATGTATATTATTAGTAGGAGTATACTAAGGTGTGGTGTTACCACCCCATGTTTGACCTGTGGCCAGGGGCGTAGCTATAGGGGGTGCCGGAGAAGCAGTCACTAACTGTCCTGAGGGGGCCTAAAGACCCTTGTGCTGCACAAGAAGACACCGGTATTATAGAAAGTGCATGCTTGTCAAGTTACACCTCTGGCTGGAGGGACGGGGTTAGGTCAAGAATTTAGCATGGGGGGGCATTTCAGTTTTTGCCTCAAGCAGCACAAAGGCCATGGTGCTTCCAGGCCGCTGGCCATAAAGCACTGAGGGAAGGGGGGCCCAAGCTGACCTCTTGGACCAGGGCCCATGAGCCTTTAGCTATGCCTCTGCCTGTGGCCCATCACCAGGAGCTGTATTTTATGGTTGTTGCCATTCAAAGGTTCTTATTTGATCTCCATGGCTTATGGGCACAATGCCAATTATTATTTGATAATTGTGCATTGATGTTTCTAATGCTCTCTGACTGATCACTAGGTATACATACGGTACCACAGATTATTACTTAGTAGAGCTTACCTGTTAATAGAACTATGGAGGAGCTGGCATTACTTCGGCACCTCTGTCCTACAGCTTCCACTTTTACCTCATAGAACACTCCACAGTTTAGGTCTGTTACCCAGCAGTTGGTATTGGTGCTATTACAATATGTCTCCGATCCTCCAGCCTCAGCGGCTGTTACGTTATACATAATTGCTCCCTCACTCGCTGACCATTCAATAGAAGCCATGGAAGTTGGACAAGGTGTGGTGTAGGTGACCAAGAGTGGAGCACATGGAGCTGGGAAACAAATGAAGATTATTGAAATGGTGGTTGTCAAGCGGTTCTTAAAAGTTTTCCACCCATCTGTAAGACATCCTAAAAATGGCCAGGAAACTTTGCATGCACTTCAGCCACTCATACACCGCCAAGCACACCCTCCGGCCGCAGCAACAAAACAGCATTCCCCAACATAGGCTGATATGCAACGTTTCCACCATTTGGAATTCCACCCTCCCTATGTTGGACCGACTATACGAACAAAGAAAGGCCATAAATGATTTGTTGATAATCCTAGCGGACAGGAGTACTCCCATGTGTAACTTCGATGTCAGCCAGTGGCAACTCATGCGTGACACTTGCCGTTTGCTCAGACTCTTTGAGGAAGCCACATTATTTGTCAGTTGCCAGGACTACAGGATGGACAATGTCATTCCACTGCTTCATATCCTGGAGCAGATGCTTGTAAATCTGGCTGGTTAGGGTACTGGAGACGTGGCGCCTAGATCTCATGGCCACATGAGCCCTTTGGGGGAGGAGGAGGACATTGTAGCACAAGCAATGTGTAGCGAAATTGGTGGTTTTTCTACACAGGTGACAGGAGAGGAGGAGCAGGAGCAGCCGGAGGAGCTAAAGGAAGATGGAAGATGACCCAGGCACACCGTGGGAATATGCAGTGGAGATGGAGACAGGGAGTCCCTCCGAGTCACTTGCGCAAATGGCCCGCTGCATGCTCACTTGCTTGGGTAGTGACAGCCGAATTGTCACCATTCGGCAGAGGAATGACTTCTGGCTCTCCACCTTGTTGGACCCTCGCTAACGGTCCAAAATGGGGGCCTTTTTTACACCCGCTGAGAGGGAGAACAAACTGAACTACTATAGAGACATCCTATGTAGTCAGTTGGCCACTGCCTATCTGCTCCATCGTCCATCCTCTCACAGGTCTGATCGGGGGGCCCTCTTGTTCCACTGCCATGGCTGCTGTGGCAGGCGGTGGTCGGGGGGTAGAAGCAGTACGAGCTCCATCAGAAGTAGCTTGAGTCTATGATGAGCAGATTTCTTAACCCGCCTAGTGAAGAAACTACTCACAAGCAGCTAGACCTGGAGCAAAACCTGAACCAGCAGGTGTTGGCATACTTGGACAGCGCCCTGCCACCCCACATTGAATATCCACTGGACTACTGGGCAGCCGCAAATGTCCGAGTTTGCCCTGGAAAAGCTGTCCTGCCCAGCCAGTAGTGTGGCATCAGAGCGGGTGTTTAGTGCAGCGGGGGCCATAGTTACCCCAAGGAGATCTCGCCTGTGCACCCAAAATGTGGAGACTGACATTTGTCAAGATGAATCAGGCATGGATCAGCCAGGATTTCCACAAACCAATGCCTGATGCATCAGATTAGATCATCCATGCTGCCTCACCCAAACCTTGACAAAACAGACCGGTTTATTCTGGCTACCTGCCTCAGCTACTATTCTGATGCTGCCACCTGCCTGATGCCACACATCTGATGCCGTGCTCCTTCTTACACCCACCATCATCAGCGGGTACTGTTATTGCCACCCACCTCCCCACTGTGTCCCTGGGTCACTCTGTGGTCTCCTGATTCTGCTGCCACCTCACCACTCAGGTCTCCTCATGCTGCTTCTGCCACCTCTACACTCTGTCATTGTGCCACTCTGTGGTCTCCCCATGCTGCTGCTACATCAACACTATGTCACTGGACCACTCTGTGGCCTCCTCTTGTTGCTTCTGCCACTTCCAAACTATGTCACCTTGCCATTCTGTGGTCTCCTCATGCTCCTGCTAACTCAACACTTTGTTACTGAGCCACTCGGTGGCCTCCTCATGCTGCTGCCACCTCCACACTATGTCACCTTGCCACTCTGTGGTCTCTTCATGCTGCTACTAAATGAACACTATGTCACTGGGCCACTCTGTGCCATCTCCACCCATGTCACCTTGCCACTCTGTGGTCTCCTCATGCTACTGCTACATCAACACTATGTCACTGGACAACTCTATGGCCTCCTCATGCTGCTTCTGCCACTTCCACACTATGTCACTGTCACAACCAGACAGCTGAGAAGCTCTGACAGAACCCTTTTTTCAGAACCTCCTCCTTGAGTTTTCTTTGTTGTGGTATTCAGTTCCTCATCTCGTTAGCCTCTCTCAGCTGTCATGTAGTTGGACTGATTGCAACCCTTTAAATTCCGCCCCATAATGCATTACTGGGCGGCTTATACTTCTTCCTGGAGTGTGTGTGCATGCTGATCCTATTTCCCAGTCTGCTACTAAGTTAAGTGCTGTACATGTATCTGTTATTTTCTGTTTGCTGGATCCCAGGTGACCCTGACTCCCTCCGTGTCTGGTGTAGGGAGCCGGTGGTCGTGTCCCCTCACTATTGTAGGGTGTTCAGGTGTTATATAGTCGAGGTACGTGGATATGCAACCATTCACCTTTGGGATTTTTGCATAGGCTGAGCAGCCAGGGAAAGTGCCAGGTTTTGTGCAGGGGTCTCCCTTTTGGTTCCTTAGCTTTGGATCCAGTGAGTCATATATGCCTGTTGCATTGTCTTGTTTCCTGTACACCGTCCGTGACAGTCACCTTCACATTCTGTGGTCTTCTCATGCTGCTGCCAACTCAACACTATGTTACTGGGCCACTCTGTGGCCTCCTCATGCTGCTACCACCTCCACAATATGTCACCTTGCCAGTCTGCGGCCTCCTCATGCTGCTGCCACCTCCACACTATGTTACCTTGCCATTCTGTGGTCTCCTCATGCTGCTGCTAAATTAACACTATGTCACTGAGCCACTCAGTGGCCTCCTCATGCTGCTGCTGCCACCTCCACACTATGTCACCTTGCCACTCTGTGGTCTCCGCATGCTGCTGCTAAATAAAAAATATGTCAATGGGCCACTATGTGGCCTTCTCATGCTGCTGCCACCTCAACACTATGTCACTGGGCCACTCTGTGGCATTCTCATGCTGCCACCTCTACACTATGTCACCTTGCCAGTCTGTGGCCTCCTCATGCTGCTGCTAACTCAACACTATGTAAATGGGCCACTCTATGGTCTCCTCATACTGCTGCTGCTGCCACCTCCCCACTATGTCACTGAGCCACTCGGTGGCCTCCTCATGCTGCTGCTAAATCAAAACTATGTCACTGGGCCACTTTGTGGCCTTCTCATGCTGCTGCCACCTCAACACTATGTCACTGGGCCACTCTGTGGCCTCCTCATGCTGCCACCTCCACACTATGTCACCTTGCCAGTCTGTGGCCTCCTCATGCTGCTGCTAACTCAACACTATGTAAATGAACCACTCTGTGGTCTCTCATACTGCTGCTGCTGCCACCTCCTCACTATGTCACTGAGCCACTCGGTGGCCTCCTCATGCTGCTGCTACCTGAACACTGTCATTGGACCACTCTGTGGACTTCTCAAGCTGTTCTCCCACCCTCCCCACTCCATGACTGGGACGCTATTTTGCCTTTTTGGCCTGGTTGACATCATTTATTTGACCCTTCTTCAGATCTGTCAGAAGGAAGAAAAAATTAGATGCACAACAGATCCTGTCTGTGTAGCAGCTGTGAGCCCTGTATGCAGGGGCATAGCTATGGGCCCTGGTGCAAGAGTTCAGCTTCCCTCAGTGCTTTGTGGGCAGGGGCAGGGAAGCACATAGTCTTCGTGCTGCCTGAGGCTAAAACCTCACCCCCACCCCCGCCAAGCCAAATTGTTGACCTAACCCCTTCCCTCCAGCCAGAGGGGTAACTTGACCAGCATGCCAGCATGCACTTTCTATAATGCTAGTGTCTTTTTATGTGGTACAAGGGTCTTTGGGACCCTTCAGGCTCCTGGGCCCGGTAGTGACTGCTACCTCTACACCCCTTATAGCTACGCCCCTGCCTGTATGGTCCCATCAGAATTGGCTTATGATTTAGTAGCCAAAAGCAGGAGTGGGTACAAAACACAAAAGACATGCAAATATTCCATTCACGTGTCATCTCTGTTTTGAATCAACGTCTGTTTTTCTTTTGGCTTTAGCAATACTGATGGATTACTGACCAAATGCTGACCCAGTGAATGCGGATGCTCAACAAGCAGGATCTGTTTTTTGGGGGTTTATTGTTCTGACGGATTATAGGAAAGGCAAAATAATCAGTGACGTCAACACAAACTTACTGCTGACACCCTCTCCACTCTGTCAGGGGGGCTCTACTTGTATAAGCCTTTAATAGAACAGGTTCTGTAGACATCTATGTGGAATCAGCTGACGACGGTGTAAAAGGAGTGAGCTCTTTCGCGCTACAGTAGGATCTTGGGCCTCTGCACAGTTCTTTATACCTGGCGCTAACATCGAATTGTAAGTTCACACTTGAGTTATTTGGTCAGTTTTGGCCTCGTAACTGCAAAAATAAGTGAAGTGTGCAGTGATTCTAAGAGCGACCCCTGTCATCTGCATGTCATACTGACTCAGTATTATTTCACTACTACAGCAAACTCCCTATGCGTGTTACTGCAAGGCACAGTGTTCTACACCACTATACAGGCTCTCTGCAGCCAGGAAACAGCTGTTTTTTAATGCGATTCACTGTGAATAAATTCGGATCAAATTAAATCTTTTCGGACTATTCGGCGAACTGGCCTAATTAAATTTTTTAGAAATTCGCTCATCTCTACCCATATCACATACAAAGGTGTTAATATCATAAAAAATATATATAATGTTATATCTAATAAATATACAGGGAGTGCAGAATTATTAGGCAAATGAGTATTTTGACCACATCATCCTCTTTATGCATGTTGTCTTACTCCAAGCTGTATAGGCTCGAAAGCCTACTACCAATTAAGCATATTAGGTGATGTGCATCTCTGTAATGAGAAGGGGTGTGGTCTAATGACATCAACACCCTATATCAGGTGTGCATAATTATTAGGCAACTTCCTTTCCTTTGGCAAAATGGGTCAAAAGAAGGACTTGACAGGCTCAGAAAAGTCAAAAATAGTAAGATATCTTGCAGAGGGATGCAGCACTCTTAAAATTGCAAAGCTTCTGAAGCGTGATCATCGAACAATCAAGCGTTTCATTCAAAATAGTCAACAGGGTCGCAAGAAATGTGTGGAAAAACCAAGGCGCAAAATAACTGCCCATGAACTGAGAAAAGTCAAGCGTGCAGCTGCCAAGATGCCACTTGCCACCAGTTTGGCCATATTTCAGAGCTGCAATATCACTGGAGTGCCCAAAAGCACAAGGTGTGCAATACTCAGAGACATGGCCAAGGTAAGAAAGGCTGAAAGACGACCACCACTGAACAAGACACACAAGCTGAAACGTCAAGACTGGGCCAAGAAATATCTCAAGACTGATTTTTCTAAGGTTTTATGGACTGATGAAATGAGAGTGAGTCTTGATGGGCCAGATGGATGGGCCCGTGGCTGGATTGGTAAAGGGCAGAGAGCTCCAGTCCGACTCAGACACCAGCAAGGTGGAGGTGGAGTACTGGTTTGGGCTGGTATCATCAAAGATGAGCTTGTGGGGCCTTTTCGGGTTGAGGATGGAGTCAAGCTCAACTCCCAGTCCTACTGCCAGTTTCTGGAAGACACCTTCTTCAAGCAGTGGTACAGGAAGAAGTCTGCATCCTTCAAGAAAAACATGATTTTCATGCAGGACAATGCTCCATCACACGCGTCCAAGTACTCCACAGCGTGACTGGCAAGAAAGGGTATAAAAGAAGAAAATCTAATGACATGGCCTCCTTGTTCACCTGATCTGAACCCCATTGAGAACCTGTGGTCCATCATCAAATGTGAGATTTACAAGGAGGGAAAACAGTACACCTCTCTGAACAGTGTCTGGGAGGCTGTGGTTGCTGCTGCACGCAATGTTGATGGTGAACAGATCAAAACACTGACAGAATCCATGGATGGCAGGCTTTTGAGTGTCCTTGCAAAGAAAGGTGGCTATATTGGTCACTGATTTGTTTTTGTTTTGTTTTTGAATGTCAGAAATGTATATTTGTGAATGTTGAGATGTTATATTGGTTTCACTGGTAAAAATAAATAATTGAAATGGGTATATATTTGTTTTTTGTTAAGTTGCCTAATAATTATGCACAGTAATAGTCACCTGCACACACAGATATCCCCCTAAAATAGCTAAAACAAAAAACAAACTAAAAACTACTTCCAAAAATATTCAGCTTTGATATTAATGAGTTTTTTGGGTTCATTGAGAACATGGTTGTTGTTCAATAATAAATATAATCCTCAAAAATACAACTTGCCTAATAATTCTGCACTCCCTGTATATAATTTCATATAATAATCCTTCGAATGAGACATTTATGGTATTCCTCCATGCACCTCGGTCTTTTAGATTACATCAGCTTTGCTCGTCTTCATTCAGCACCTCTTTTCACCCCAACCACCACAGATACTATCTTCTGACAAGTGAATGAACATCTTTTCTTCATTAAAAAAATGAACTTCTCTAAATACACCAAGTTGATTTTTGACAAAATACTGTGTAGAAAACTATTCCATACCTGATTTTTCATAAATGGTAAGACTCTTTGAGCTGTTACATGTCCTACCAATTGCCACAACAGAAAACCCATAATTCTGTCCACAATCTAGTACATGTGAGCTAAAGGAGGTACTAGTTGTAGTATATGAAGATACTGCCCCGTTGATGTTTCTGATCATTACAGTATAAACCTGGGCTCCATCGCTCTCCTCCCAGAACATGGATGCGATTTGGCTGCTGCAGTCAAGATCAACGTTCAAACCTTGAGGCTGACATGGAGCTGGAAAAAAGCCAATTGTTAAAATATCAACAAACAATATGACCACAGTATGTCCACAGTAGACGTTATAAAATTTTTTTTGACCATAGTGACAAGAATTAATTTGCACAATGCTTATAGATTTACAGTTCAGTGGATTGGAAATACAATGACTAGTGTTGATCGAGCACCAAAGTGCTCGGGTGCTCGAGTAGAACACCTCGGAATGCTCGGGTGCTCTACCGAGCACCAGAGCACAATGGAAATCAATGGGAGAACCCGAGCATTAAACCAGGCACCCCCTGCTCTGAAGAGGGGAGGGTGTCTGGTTCACAGGAAAAGGTCAGAAATTGATGGAAACACCACTGAAATGTGTCGGGAACAGCATAGGGAGGATGTCTGAATACATCTTGGACTCCCAGGTTGCTGTTGGGAACGATGTTGTCCGAGTAGTACGCCACTTTTACAGACTGACAATAATACGCACAAAACCAAAGATAACATTTTAAAGGAAAAAATTTTAGGAAACATTCTTTCCTGTATATTTACTTGTATTTAAAGTGCAAGTGCTGCCAAAAATTACAAGCAAGAGGCACTCCGATACAACATGTATATCACATAAAGGAGGGCCTCATTCACATTGTGGTACAATTGTTCAGGTAGTGGGACTCCTACACTCGGCACTCAAATACACTCTTTATTACACATGAAGGAGGGCATCATACACACCCTTGAAAAACTATGATTGATGGCATGCTGGTGACCCTCTAAAACATTATGAGCAAGGGCCTGCTGGTGACTCTCTAAAAACATTAGGGACAAGGGCCTGCTGCTGATCTGACCATCTAAAACATTAGGGGTGAGGGTCTGCTGCTGAGCTGACCATCTAAAAAATTAGGGGTGAGGGTCTGCTGCTGAGCTGACCATCTACAAAATTAGGGGAGAGGGTCTGCTGCTGAGCTGACCACCTTAAAAATTAGGGGTGAGGGTCTGCTGCTGAGCTGACCATCTAAAAAAATTAGGGGTGACGGCCTGTTGATGAGCTGACTCTCTAAAACATTAGGAGCGAGTGCCTGCTGCTGATCTAACCATGGAAAAAATTATGGGCGAGGGCCTGCTGCTGAGCTGACCATCTAAAACATTAAGGGTGAGGGTCTGCTGCTGAGCTGACTCTCTAAAACGGGGCGAGGGCCTGCTGCTGAGCTGACCATCTAAAACATTAGGGGTGAGGGTTTGCTGCTGAGCTGACTCTCTAAAACATTAGGGGCGAGCGCCTTCTGCTGAGCTGACCATCAAAAATATTATGGTTGAGGGCCTGCTACTGAGCTGACCCTCTAAAACATTAGGAGTGAGGGCAGTCACCAAGTTATGGCTATTATCAGACACAACCATGTCTGGTTCTAGGTTCAGTGGCGAGAGCCACAGCTCAGTCTGGTCCCTTATACCCTGCCACATATCTTCAGCGGTGTGCTGTTTGTCACCTAAGCAAATAGGTTTCAGCACGGTCTGTTGCCGCTTCCCCACTGCAGTGCTACACTGCTTCCAGCTACTGACTGATGGCTGACTGGTGCTGCAAGATGAGAATTCAGAGGTGGAAGTGGAGGAGGAGAAGTGGGGGTTGCAGCCACTAATGTAGGTAGTGTCAGAAATCCTGATGGAAGTAGGGCCCGCAGTCCTTGGCGTTAGAAGGCCTCCAGAACGTTCACCTAGTGTGCCGTCAGGGAAATGTAGCATCCCTGGCCACAAGCACTTGTCCATGTGTCAGTCGTTAAGTGAACCTTCCCAATAACTGCGTTGGTCATGGCACAGGTGATGTTACGGGACACATACTGGTGTAAGGCAGGGACGGCACACCGGGCAAAATAGTGGCGGCTGGGGACTGAGTAACGAGGGACAGCCGCCGCCATCAGGCTGCGGAAAGCCTCAGTGTCCACAAGCCTAAATGGCAACATTTCCAGGGCCAGCAATTTGGAAATGTGCACATTTAGTGCTATGACCTTTGGGTGGGTGGGTGGCTCTTTCGTTCAGAGGCCTGGGGTATGGATATCTGTACACTGCGCTGGGACACAGAAGTGGATGTGCTAGCTAATGGTGCTTGCGAAAGTCCAGGTACAGGGCGGGAGGCATCCGGGCCTGCGTCTTGGACAGGGGATTGGCCAGCACATAACACCGGGGAAGAGGAGGCAGTGGTGTGACCCGCAGACACTGATTTTGGACCCAAGCGTTCAGCCCACCTATTTCGGTGCTTTTATGCCATGTGGCAGATCATGCTGGTGGTGGTGAGGTTGCTAGTGTTCACGCCCCTGCTCATTTTGGTATGGCACAGGTTGCAAATGACAATTCTTTTATCGTCCGCACTTTCATCAAAAAAGCACCAGACTGCGGAACACCTACCCCGTGGCAAGCGAGATTTCCACAAGGGGGTGCTCTGGGGAACAGTTGGGGGCCTTCTCCCTTTTGCCACCCCACTGCCTCTTCCAGCGGTGCTGTGGATCCTTTCACTTCTGTACTGCTGTCCTTGCTCGGCTTGTCACCTTCCTAGGTTGGGTCAGTGATTTCATTGTCCACCATCTCCTCTTCCACTTCCTCACTCTGGTCATCCTCCTGACTTGTTGACCTAACAAAAACCTCACTTATTGACAACTGTGTCTCATCCTCATCATCCACCTCTTGAGACACTAATTGCGGTTGACTTATTGGCAACTGTGTCTCATCATCATTATCCACCTCACGAAACACTAATTGCTGTTCCCCACCACCATCTTCTTCTGACTGTGGGTGCTCAAGAGTTTGGGAATCAGTGCACAAGATCTCCCCATATCCCTCTTCAAGCTGGCTTGGCGAGAGGCCCAAATTAAGGAATGGCGATGAAAAGAGCTCATCGGAATATACAATTGTGGGATCACTTGTTTGCAAAGACTTTCCATCGTGGGAGGAACGAGGATCAGGGCAAAAATTCTGTTGACCAGACTCTTGGCTACTGAGACTAGACTTTGTGGAAGACAGGGTGGTGCTTAACCGACTGGAAGCATTATCTGCTTCAATCCAACCGACCACCTGGTCGCACGTGTGTGACGTCGAGAGTGGTGTCCTGCGCCGCTCTGCAAACTGGGACATGAATGGTATCGGTATCATGGATGAGTGTGTTTCTTGTGCTCTAGCAGCAGGCAAAGTTTCACCGCACACAGGGCCACGGCCTCTGCGTGCACCATCAGCAGCACGGCCACTTCCCCGTCCCTTACTGCTCGCCTTCCGCATACTAAATGGTATATATGCTTGCAAGTATGTCACACGTACAGTAGCGCAGGTTTTGTAAGTGTATGCGCAAATAAATTAGACTGATATTTAGGATGGGCAAACGTTATACAGGAGATGTAGCGCAGGTAATGTTGCTGCCACCAGCAGCAAAAAAATTACACTGAATATCACTGATATTTCGGATGCGGTAACATTATACTGGAGATGTAGCGCAGGTAATATCGCTGTCACCAGCGGTGAAAAAAATTATACTGAATGTCACTGATATTTCAGATGCACTAACTTTATACTGGAGATGTAGCACAGGTAATGTCGCGGAGGTAATGCAACAGGCCAAATAATTGCATGCAATTTAGCGCAGGTTGCGCTAAAAATATATATTGTTGCCAAATACAACAATATTCCTTAAAAGGACTTTTGGGTCTCTACAATAGCACACAATTTAGCGCAGGTTGCTCTAAAAATATATATTGCTACAAGATACAACAATAGTCCTTTAAAGGACTTTTGGGTCTCTAACACCAACCCTGCCTAACAAAAGAATAAAATTAAATTCCCTACACTATCTGTCCCTTCTACAGCACAGCTCTCCCTGACTAAGACTGGCCAAACCACGTGTCATTGGGTGCTTTCCGGCCAGCCAATCACTGTAATGCCAGTAACCAACATGGCTACGGCATTACAGTGAGTGGCAGTACTTACCTGCACGTTTATTGACATATGGGGAGGAGACTCGAGCACACACGGTATTCGGCATGCTCCATCAACACTAACAATGGCAGCAGGACTGTAATGATGGTTGTAATACTGCAGGCAGCATGTTATAGAGCAGGATGAGCAGACTGATATATAGTTTTCTGGAAAAGATTCTGTAAAACTTGTAATTTATACATTTATATCTCTACTTTTTCTGACTTCATTGTTCATAGGTCCGGTGTTATCAGTGATTGTTAGCATTCTCTATGTAAAGCTGGATTTACACATGCCAACTGAGCGGGTAATGGTCGGGAAGGACAAGTCGGCTGCTCGTTCAGCGAAGGAGACCACTTGCATGCAATCTCCTTCACTGTATGAGGATGAGGGATCGCTATTGCGTTTCGCTTGTTCATTGGCTGATCGGTGGCACATTTACATGGCCAGATTGTCGTGAACAAATGCTCGCAGGAATATTTGTTCCCGATAATCTGACCGATTCTTGGGCCATGTACATGCACCTTAACTGTGTCTACAGAGATAGCTGTCTGTTACTGATAGCTGTACATGGGGGAGGTGTTATCGGCGATTGATAGTATTCTCTGTGTAAGTGTGTATACAGAGATAGCTGTCACGCCTTGCCCTGTGGGTGTTCTGAGACGATCTGTCAGAGTTGCTACACGTGACTCAATCTGACAGTTTGTTTTGTTTTGGGTTTGAACTGAATCCCACCTTCTAGGTGGTTCGTTTGGTCACTGGGGAGGCTATTTATTCCTCCCTCTCCCTATAGCCTTTGCGGGTTATAGTTCTTCCTTGTTTGTGTGCTGGAAGTTTTGGTGAATTGTCTGCTCCAACTCATCTAAAAATAAGTCCTTTTCCCTTTTTCCTTCTGTGTCTGTTTTTACTAGGCCCCTAGAGTGACGCTAGCTCCTTCGGTGGTTGAAGGAGCTGGTAGTCTCTTTCCCTACTGCTGAGTGTTTGGTCCAGTGTGTTTCAGCTTAGGTACGTGGGCATGTGCATATCTACCATCGAGATATGCACATGGGCATAGCAGCGTAGGGAAACTCTTTTAGGGATTGCTAGGAGGTGACCCCTTTGTTCCCTAGCTTTTGGGGCCTAGTCAGTTGTTTTGTTTGCTTTGCCGTTTCCTGTTTCCTTCCCTTATCTTACCTACCGTGACATTATAACCCGCCCTACCATAATTTTTAGCAAAATGGATGCTTTGGTTGTATCGCATGCAGCGAGGTAACTGACCTCCGCAATTCGGTTGCACAGTGTCAGAGTGCTTTGGCGTCTGGTTCTTTCAGAGGAAACCAGGTCTGCCTGGAACCTAAGGTTTCTCTCCCTCAAAGGTTTTCCGGGGTAAGTGATAACTTTGTCTGGTTCAGGGAGTCCTGTAAATTGTATTTTCATCTGCGTCCGATTTCTCTTATTATTTCTCTGTTGAAAGGTGACGCTCAGTCCTGGGCTTTTTCTCTGCCGACCGGTTCACAGTCCCTTCAGTCGGTGAATGAATTTTTCAGAGCCCTGGGTCTAATTTATGATGACCTTGACCGGGTCTCCATGGCTGAATCTAAGTTGCGCAACTTTTGCCAGGAAGAACGTATTGTGCTGAATTTAGAAGATGGGCGACTGACTCGGAGTGGAACGATCCTGCACTCCGTAGTCAGTTCTGTCAGGGGCTATCTGAGAGAATAAAAGATGCCCTTTCATTTCATGAAAAACCTGATTCTTTGGAGGCGGCCATGTCTTTGGCCGTACGGATTGATAGGCGTCTTAGGGAGAGATGCAAGATTCCTTTCGGGCAGGGGATGCTGCCTGGTGGGGAATCACTGTCCCTCGGGGTACTCTGACACCTGAATTAGGGGCTCGAGAGAAGCCTATGCAATTGGGTCAGGTTACTTCTTGCTCTGGTAATAGGAATTTTAGGAAGCTGACTAGACTGTGTTTCTTCTGTGGTAAAGAAGGTAATTTCGTTAATGTGTGCCCTTTTATTAAACCTCGAAGTGGTAATGAAAAACAACTAGGGGATCAAAGGAAAAAAAAACTCCCTTACTCTTGGTAGTATGAATGGGGAGTCAGATCAGGCATATGTGTATCCTACCTGCAGTACCCGATTCCTTCTGCCAGCCATGGTGGCGGGTGGCGCTGAGTTAAAGGTATTTGTTGACAGTGGCGCAGGGGTTAATCTTATTGATTTTCAGTTTGTTCAGAGGAATGGTTTTAAAACTACCGCATTAAGCAAAGAGATACCTGTGTTTGTTATAGATTCCGCCCCCCTCTCGCAAAGATGTCTAGTTAATATTATTCAGGATATTCATTTGAGGGTAGGTGATTCTCATGTTGAGTTCATTTCTTGTTTTGTTATGAAAGGTTTGCCTGCTCCGATGGTTCTGGGTTTACCATGGTTGATAAAACATAACTCTACCATTGACTGGCAAACAAGACAAATCAGGAATTGGAGTGAATTTTGTATGGACAATTGTCTCAGTGCCTCTATTTCGGGGGTGGTCACTAAGGTGTTGCCTCACTTTTTTTCCGATTTTTTGGACGTATTCTCGGAGGGCGGAGCTCAGGAGTTGACCCCTCACCGGGAGAATGATTGTCTAGTCAATCTTATCCCCGGAGCAAAAATGCCAGAATCTTGGTTATATAATCTTTCTCAACCCGAAAGAGTAGCTATGCGGGAGTACATTGCTGAGAGTTTGGCAAAGGGACATATTAGACCATCTAAGTCTCCTATGGCCGCTGGCTTCTTTTTCGTAAAGAAGAAGGACGGATCCCTTAGACCGTGCCTAGATTTCCGGGAACTGAATCTCATTACAGTCCGTGATCCTTATCCCCTTCCCTTGATTCCGGATCTTTTTGATCAGATTGTTGGTGCTAGGGTGTTTTCTAAGTTGGATTTAAGAGGAGCTTATAATCTGATCAGAATCAGGGAAGGAGATGAGTAAAAAACGGCTTTCAATACCCCCAAGGGTCACTTTGAGAACCTAGTCATGCTCTTTGGTTTAACTAATGCTCCAGCAGTTTTTCAGCGCTTTATCAATGACATTTTTCATAATTTGGTGGGGAGGTTTGTGGTTATTTACCTCGATGACATACTAATTTACTCTCCCGATATGAAGACTCATCAGGATCATTTGAGACAAGTGTTAATGATCCTTCGGGAGAATAAATTGTATACTAAGTAGGAAAAATGTGTGTTTGCTGTTCAGGAGCTGCCATTTTTGGGGTACTTGTTTTCTGCCTCCGGTTTTCGTATGGATCCCGAAAAGGTCCGTGCGGTACAGGAATGGGATCGACCGGAGAATCAGAAAGCCCTGATGCGGTTTTTAGGATTTACTAATTACTACAGAAAGTTCATCCTGAATTATTCCACCATTGTCAAACCTTTGACAGATATGACTAGGAAGGGCGCTGACTGATCTGTCTGGTCGGATGAGGCATTACAGGCTTTTTCTCCTATTAAGAAATGTTTTGCTTTTGCGCCCATTCTGATGCAACCTGATGTGTCTCAACCCTTCATTGTGGAGGTTGACGCGTCAGAAGTGGGAGTCAGAGCAGTCTTGTCGCAGGGTCCCTCTCCTAGCAAATGGCGCCCGTGTGCTTTTTACTCCAAGAAACTCTCGGCCGCCGAGAGAAATTATGATGTTGGGGATAAAGAGTTGTTGGCCATCAAATTGGCCTTTGAAGAGTGGCGCCTATCCGATTACGGTATTTACTGACCATAAGAATCTGGCCTACCTGCAATCTGCAAAGCGTTTAAATCCTAGGCAGGCTAGATGGTCATTGTTTTTTACCAGGTTAAATTTTGTGGTCACCTATCGCTACTATTGTCACGTAGCTTTCCGGGGGGGGGGTGGATTCGGAGGATTACGCTCCGATTTTGGCTGATGGGGTGGTGGTTTCCGCTCTTTACCCCGAGCTGGAGACGGAAGTGTTGGGGGCTCAAGAGGAGGCTCCTGATTCTTGTCCTCCAGGGAAGTTGTTTGTTCCTTCTGAACTCCGATGCAAAGTCTTCAAGGAGCATCATGATACTGTCCTTGCGGGACATCCTGGAAGTAGATCCACGGTAGATCTTATTTCCCGGAGATTCTGGTGGCCTGGGTTGCGTAAAAGAGTTGAGAGTTATGTAGCAGCTTGTGAGACCTGTGCACGCGCGAAGGTGGCGCACCCTGCCATCAGGATCCCTTCTTCCTTTGTCCATCCCATCTCGTCCCTAGATGCATTTGTCCATGGACTTCATTACTGATTTGCCAAGTTCCTCTGGGAAAACAGTGATTTTGGTGGTAGTGGACCGCTTCAGCAAGATGGCTTACTTTGTACCATTATCAGGTTTTCCCAATGCGAAAACTCTCGCTCAGGTTTTTATTGATAACATTGTGAAATTACATGGCATTCCCTCTGATGTGGTGTCTGATAGGGGGACGCAATTTGTTTCCAGGTTTTGGAGGGCGTTTTGTTCTCATCTGGGTATTCAGTTGTCTTTCTCTTTGGCTTTCCATCCTCAGTCGAATGGTCAAACTGACTAACTAAAAATTGGAGACCTATTTGAGGTGTTTTGTCGCTGAGAATCAGGACGAGTGGTCCTCGTTTTTGTTTTTAGCCGAATTTGCCTTGAACAACTGTAGGCAGGAGTCAACTGATAAGTCACCATTTTTTGGCGCATATGGTTTCACCCTCAGTTTGGTACTTTTTCTAGGACCGAATCTTCTAGGATACCAGAAGAGGAGAGAATCTCTTCCTCTTTGTCATCTATCTGTCCGAAGATTCAAGTTAATTTGAAAAAAATGGGTGAAAGATATAAACGGATGGCTAACAAGAGACGTATGACTGGTCCGGACCTGTGTGTGTGTGATTTTGTGTGGTTGTCCACTAAAAACATTAAGCTGAAGGTACCCTCTTGGAAATTGAGTCCAAGATTTATTGGCCCTTACAAAATCTCGGCCATTGTCAATCTGGTGGCGTTTCGTCTGGAACTTCCGCAGGCCTGGAAGATCCATAATGTGTTTCACAGGTCCTTGTTGAAGAAATATATACAGGTATATGTGGAACCTGTGGAACCATCTCCTTTGCCTCCTCCTCCTGTTTTGGTTGATAGTAATCTGCAGTTGCAGATCTCCAGAATTCTCAACTCACGTGTTCTTTGGGGTTCCCTTTAGTACCTGGTGCATTGGAGGGGATACGGTCCCGAGGAAAGAATGTGGGTTACAGCTACCGATGTTAACGCTGGCCGCCTTGTTAATGCCTTTCACAGGGCACACCCGGATAAAGTTGGGCCTGGGTGTCCGCAGGTCACCCGTAGAGGGGAAGTACTGTCACGCCCTGCCTTGTAGGTGTTCTGAGACGATCTGTCAGAGTTGCTGCATGTGACTCGATCTGACAGTTTGTTTTGTTTTGGGTTTGAACTGAATCCCACCTCCTATCAGGTGTGGTTTGTTTGGTCATTGGGGAGGCTATTTATTCCTCCCCCTCCCTATAGCCTTTGCGGGTTATAGTTCTTCCTTGTTTGTGTGCTGGAAGTTTTGGTGGATTGTCTGCTCCAACTCATCTAAAAATAAGTCCTTTTCCCTTTTTCCTTCTGTGTCTGTTTTTACTAGGCCCCTAGAGTGACGCTAGCTCCTTCGGTGGTTGAAGGAGCTGGTAATCTCTTTCCCTTTTCCCTACTGCTGAGTGTTTGGTCCAGTGTGTTTCAGCTTAGGTACGTGGGCATGTGCATATCTACCATCGAGATATGCACATGGGCATAGCAGCGTAGGGAAACTCTTTTAGGGATTGCTAGGAGGTGACCCCTTTGTTCCCTAGTTTTGGGGCCTAGTCAGTTGTTTTGTTTGCTGTGCCGTTTCCTGTTTCCTTCCCTTATCTTACCTACCGTGACAATAGCTGTTAGTCACTGATAACTGTACACAGGGGAGGTGTTATCAGTGATTGATAGTAATCTATGTGTAAGCGTATATACAGGGATAGCTGTCAGTCACTGATAGTTGTACAAGGGGGAGGTGTTATCAGTGATTAATAGCATGCTCTGTGTAAGTGTTTATACAGAGATAGATGTCAGTCACTGATAGTTGTACACAGGGAAGTGTTATTAGTGATTGATAGCATTCTTTGCATAAGTATGTATACAGAGATAGCTGTCAGTCACTGATAGCTGCACACGAGAGAGGTGTTATCAGTGATTGATAGTATTCTCTGTGTAACTGTATATACATAGATATCTGTCAGTCACTGCTAAGATGTCCCCTGTGTACAACTGAGCTCAGAAAGAGCAGGTATTTTAATGTATAAAAATAACAAGTTTTACTGAATCTTTTCCCAGAAACCTATATATGAATCTGCTCAGCTCCTCCTGCTCTATAACATGCTGCCTGCAGATTGTACTGTATTTCGTGTTGACAGGTTCTATTTAAATAATCTTAAATAATTATACTATAATTAATATAACCAGTAATTGATATAATCAGTGTATTATTTATTTTAGTCATATCTTATATCCAGTGAACTAACAGATAGATTTTACATATAATACAGAAAAATTATATGGGTAAGGGTCCATTCAGATGCCCGTAGTGCATTGCGGATCCGCTATACACCCGGCCAGCAACCCCATAGAAATGCCTTTTCTTGTCTGCAATTGCGGAGAAGAATAGGACATGTTCTATTTTTTTCTGGAGTGCGGACCGGAAGATCGAGGGCGCGCTCTGGAAATGCGGATGCGGACAGCACATAGTGTGCTCTTCGCATCCATTCCGTCCCTATAGAGAATGAATGGGTCCGCACCCGTTCCACACAATTGCGCAACGGATGCGGACAACAATTGCGGATGTCTGAATGGAGCCTTAAGGTGTAAAATATCAAATATCTTTCAATCCAACCACTTGCTACAGTTATTGCACTGGAAATTCCTGTGTGTCAAATGAGTATTATTATAGTCCCATCTTTAAGGGAAACACTAGACTGGGTTTACACAGCATTGTGGTCATTCATTATCTGTGTGATCTGAACCAATTCCAAGCAATGATTTTCTCTGTGACAACAATATTTGCTACATATGTAGCAAAATGAATAAAACATTACTACTTTAGGCAACATATGACCTTTGGGTCTCACAATCAATAGAAGTTATGAGAGAGAGACCTACCTCTACTGTGCATTAAAATACTAATTAATACACATTATTCATTTACCTGTTTCAAATGTGCTCACAGTGGAAAGTATGGTTTCACACTTGTCATTTACAGCCGTTACTGAAACATTGTAGGTTTGTCCACATTGCAACCCCAAGTTTGAGAGAGCTGTACTAGTAGCATTGTAACTTGAGGTTGTCCCATTTCCAGAGAGTGAGGCCAGGTAGTAGATGGCTCCTTTACCCTCTGTCCATGATATTAAGGCATTGTTATTTTCGCATTGCACATCTACAGTAATATCCTTGGGTTGACAGGGAGCTGAATAAAAAAATAATAATAATCATGATTATTATTATTATATATATTGCTCACAGGACTGTAAACATAAAAAAGTTCTACTAACTCTCACTGATCCTCACCAATGTCATTCCAACACTGCTCTGGTCACCACTGCTCTCCACTACCTGGTCCTGGCCTGACAGGCCGGAAATGCTAGGAAAAGTCCATTGAGCCAATCACTAGAGCAGCGCCGATCGATGAAGGTGAGTTTGATTTTTTTTAACCCCCTGTGACCCATGTATAAAAAATGAATATCGCTGGACAACCGCTTTAGCCAGCCACAAAATTGAGAAATGCCAGAATATCTATAGCATAGGCCAGTGATGGCAAACCTTTTACAGACTAAGTGCCCAAAGTGTAACCCAAAACCCACATATTTATCGCAAAGTGCCAATGTACTTTATCATTTAGCTATAATAGCCTGCCTACAGTCCATGTGCTGCCTGGGCTGTTCATAACGTGCCCTGCGCTGATGAATGGCAGAACAATTCTAAGGCATATTGGTACACCATAGACTTTTTCCATGCTGTAGGTGCC
Source organism: Bufo gargarizans (assembly GCF_014858855.1). NCBI lineage: Eukaryota > Metazoa > Chordata > Amphibia > Anura > Bufonidae > Bufo > Bufo gargarizans. Next base: position 128,950,533 of record NC_058086.1, read on the forward strand.
CACAGAGAGGGCTCTGAGTGCCGCCTCTGGCAACCGTACCATAGGTTTGTCACCACTGGTATAGGCTGATAAGTAACTGTAGGAAAATTAACATTTGTGTAATTACCATGCATTCGGTGTGATAAGAATTCAATTTACATTAGTAATTAAAGAAACAGTCTCCTCATTTCCCACTAGCAACCAAGCTAGAGGAAAATTATATTTTATTTCTACATATCATGCATGGAAACAGAGAACTTGGAGTTATGCAGGAGCAGTAATCTGTACTCTTGTATACTCTGGAAGTAATCAGTACTCTGGAATAGATAAATCCTACTACAAGAACCACTGTTGGGCTATGAAGTTTCTAATCATACTGTGAGTATTAGATTAGTTCCTTATTTTATTTTAGTCATTGGAACATTTGTCACACAGTCGATAAACTCCCAACTATAACCTTACTGAGCTGACCTCTGGATTTATCAGTAGACAATCCGTTTTAGGTGGAAATTAACCGTTACACCACACCTATTGAAATCTAAGGGCTCCCATGTAATGCAGAGAGCACGAGTTCCTACTGAACTACCTATCGTACCAGCTACTCTCTGCTCTCACTAACAGAAAGGGATCCCTACAGTATATAAAAAGGGTAATCCAAAAAGGAAATGTGTCCTAAAAACTAGAATCAGCAGCCTAATCTGTTAAAGCGGTTTTCTTGGAGTTCCATATTGATGACCTATCCTGAGTACAGAACTCCCAGAAAAGTTAGTGTTTCATCTCATATAATTTTCTCCCATAAGAGGACTCTATAAATCCGTATCAGTAACGTATATGTTACATATAGTACATTACATGCATTTTGTGGTTGTGTTTTCCATTCTTATTTTAAAGGGGTTCTGCACTTTCAATTAACTGATGATCTATCCTCTGGATAGATCATCAGCTTCTGATCGGCGGGGGTCCGACACCCGGGACCCCCGCCGATCAGCTGTTTGAGAAGGCAGCGGCGCTCCAGCACTGTTTACCGCCGGGCCGCCCGCCCACTGACGTCACGACTTGTATCAACTAGAGTGGGCGCGGCTAAGCTCTGTTCACTTGAATGGAGCTTAGCCGCGCCCACTCTAGTTGATACAAGTCGTGAAGTCAGTGGGCGGGCGGCCCGGCGGTAAACAGTGAGAAGGCAGCGGCGCTACTGCCAGCGCCGCTGCCTTCTCAAACAGCTGATCGGCGGGGGTCCCGGGTGTCGGCCCCCCGCCGATCAGAAGCTGATGATCTTTCCAGAGGATAGATCATCAGTTAATTGAAAGTGCAGAACCCCTTTAACTGTTCTAATTCTTTCTAATGTGAAACCACATAAAAGCTTCTGGTATGTAGCAGAACAACACAAACGTTCCTGCACCGTGGACAAATGTCTACAGTCTTCCATTGCTACAGTGCTTGGGGTTTTCCGAGACATTTATGCTGATGGCCTATCTTCTGAATAGGTCATCAGTATCTAATCATTGGGGGTCCAGGATCCCTACCGATCAGCTGTTTGAGAAGGCACTGAGAAGGTCATTGGTATAAAAGTCCAAAAATATTTTGGTGACTTCAACTCGCTGTTGTGTGACTATTTTAGAGTTGGGATTTGGGTGTAAAAACAGGCAAATCTCAGAAAGGTCACAGGCTACTCGTAGCCCTATGCAACTCACATTGTTGTCTATGATGGCAAAGTCGTGACAAAACAGTGTTGGACTTTTCGTGTCACATCGTAGTCACAGCAGGACGTGTGTCACATCACAACCTTATCAACAATCATTAAATATGAAGCGGCAATCCTCCTGTTGATCAGCACATGTTGCCCTGTAGGCCTGGCCTTACTGTACCATGCCAAGTAACAGAGGGCTGGTCTAGGCTCTATCCTATCTTCCAGAAATACAGACATGACCTTTACTATGTTGTAAAAAAGATTTTAAAAATGTCTTATGTCATATGCACTGACCTGTCATGGATTTCTGGACTGCACTGTTTATTGACTGGCACTTTCGGTTAGAGGAATACACGTAAAAGCTGTACTCCAATCCGCACTCCAGGCCAGAGATCCGACAAGAGGTAGAAAAGCCAGAACACGAAAGCTCATTTCCAGAGGGATCAGTGGCGACTGCAGTGTGGTAGGTTGGGTGATAGTTGTTTTCATCCCAGTAAACCAGAGCTTCGTAACTGACACAGTCAATGGTCACCTCCACCACGTCAGGAGTACACGGAGCTGCATGTGAACCAGAAACATTACTTGGGGTACTTAAAGGTAATAGCAGTAGTTTGAATTCTGTTTGGTTCTATAATATTAATTGAAAATGAAACCTTATTTTGCTGATAAAATACTGATGGGACCGAACCAGAGCCCATGGTGGCACTTACTGAGTCCACAACATGAACAGTCAGGCTGGCACGCATTGATAGTGTCCTCCTGTGAGCACATAGTCAGTCCCTAAACCATTTCCATACCCCATTCTTAACCTTCAGTGTATCTCTGAGCTGATGTGCAGACACATTGAAGAGGCTGTTCTTCAATTAAAGGGACCCTGTCACCATAAAAAAAGCAGCCCAGCGCATAGAGCAGGAGAAGCTGAGAAGATTGATGTATACATTTGTGAGAAAAGATTCAGTATAGCTTGCATTTTATTGATGTAAATCTTTGCTCATTTTGAACTAAGGAGTCACATGGGCGGTCCTACTCCGTGACTGACAGCCCTCCCCATGTGACTGTGCATACAGCTGTCTGCCACTAGGACCGCCCACATGACTCCTTAGCTCAGAATGAGCAAAGATTTATCATTAAGTTATAATGAATGCTTTCCCACAAAACTCTATATCAATCTGCTCAGCTTCTCCTGCTCAGTAACACACGGCCTGCAGATTGCCCTGCATTTCCATCATGGAGACAGGTTTCCTGCAATGTAAATCTGCAGGGATGTTACAGCCAGGGGCAGTTAGACAACTCTGGAGTGCCTTTTTCAGGACAAGCACCTCTGCCATAGGTTGTATTGCAGGTTAAGAAAAGAAAATGGCAAGACCGAATAGACGGATTTTATGCTCACTGTCATCTACTTACCTCTAGTGCAGGGCTGTACCAACCTGAGGCCCTCCAGCTGTTGTAAAACTACAATTCCCACCATGCCCTGCTGCAGGCTGATAGCTGTAGGCTGTCTGGGCATGCTGGGAGTTGTAGTTTTGCAACAGCTGGAGAGCCGCAGGTTGGCTATCCCTGCTCTAGTGGATACATTTGCACAATTTAATAGCTTTTTCAGAAATTGGGTGACCCTTTTCAGTGAAAATGTAAAATCTGTCTGTAAATGACTGTTCTGTGGATTTAATAATGATGATACCAGTCAGCCTGAATTTGTTGGGAACTTAGAGGTAATCTAGCACTTGTTTGATAAAAGTGATTCTTCATATCCAAATCAATAAACTCCGGTTGTACATAGTTCACAGTAGAACAGTCCTGTACGCATATGCGTTTTGAACTGGGTGGTTTTTAACCATACCCTGTGTTAAGCCCCATGCACACAACCGTAATTTTGGTCCGCATCCGATCTGTATTTTTTGCAGATCAGATGCGGACCCATTCATTTCAATGGGGCTGCAAATAATACGGACCCCATGTGTTGTCCACATCCGTATGTCTGTTCCGCTATCCCACAAAAAAAGATAGAACATAGCCTATTCTTTTCCATTTTCTGTACAAAAATAGGCATTTTAACATAGGCTGGGACATGTGGAACTGGAATTATGTTTGTGTGCCTGGAGCTTGAGTATGTAAAAACAGACTCCACTATGAAAGCTTGGATATTTTCATTTTTTTTTAAAGAAGCAATAAGATAAGGTTACATGTGTTGTGTCATCTCATACATTAGGGGCATGTCGTAGTGATGTTTGATAGGTAAGGGTCCCACCTCTGAGACCCACATGTAGGAGAAACCACAGAGAGAAGAAGAGCGGACCACCATTCATTTCTATGAGACTGCAGAAAGTAGCAGAGCATGCCACTCAGCTATTTTCAGCACTCCCATAGAAATGATGGGAGGACAGCCAAGCATGCTGTTTTAGAGATAGGTGCGGGTCCCAGAGATCAGCACCTATCAGACATTGGGGCATATCCTAGTGATATGCCACCAACGTATGAGATGGACCAACCCCTTTAAGCCAATCAGTTGCAGTTCAGATGGTATCTTAAGCGCCACCTGTTTCAAAAGTTGCATAGTTGGCAGCGTCACTGCTGCAGTATGTGTTCCAGGTGGTAACTGACACGGCATACATATATCCACAGCGAACTCCTTCAATAGCGCACATAGTTGTGGTTGTGTTACACGACAGAGTATGTCCATTATTCCCTTCAGTGACCACAATGTAGGATTCTGCCCCTTTGCTAGGAGACCAGGTAATACTTAGGAGGTCCGGTGATGAGCAGTTCATGCTGATTTCAATGTTGGTGGGCAGGCATGGTGCTGTTAATGAAATAAAAACATTGTAGAAGCAAATAAAGTATATAAAATATCAAACTTTATATATTATTTAAAGAGCTTTTCCATAACATATTCTTAGGATAGGCCATCAGATCGGTGGGGATACTGGGTGTCAGACACCATCAATCAGCTTTTTTAGGCAACCACCACTGGTACTGGACAGAGCTGGAGGCAGAAAGCTGCGTCCATTGTGTTTTGGCTGTGCTGGGGTACTGCAGCTTCGGTCTCTTTCGAGTGAATGGGCGCTGAGCTGCAGTTCACCCGGCATCAGAAACTACACAGTGGGTGGTAGTTACCGGTGGCTTCTGAAACAGCTGATCAGTAGGGGTGTGTATCCTGAGGATAGAAGTCATCAATATCTAAGTCCTGGAAAACTCTTTTAAACATTGTTGTCATACTTGTTTTTGGCAGTTGCATTTTGGCCACATTTGATACGGGGTTGGTCAGGCGGAGGTTGGTACACAGGCACACCAGCAGATTATAGCACACCTTTGCAGGACCTAGCAAGCTAGTAAACCTATTGCTCAGACAGTGAGCAAGAAAAATAGCACAGCATATATAGCAGTGCTGATTAACATATTAGAAGCAGCTGCACACAGAACCAAAGAAGGTTTATCCCTTGAAGTACTGCAGAATAAGGTGAGGTTCAATCATGAGACACAGCCTTTGTCCACTGCCAGAGTGCTGGAACTGCAACAGACACAGGGAGAGTGAAGCCGCTTCCATACCCCCCCCCCCCCCCCCCCCCCTTCCCAGGAGTAGCAGGGCAAAGGTGACTATAGGCCACTAAGGTAAAAAGATATTGTAACAATGCCAAGTTTGCTTAGAAAATTACAGTATTTGTTCTATTTTGCCACACCTAACATAATTGTCTTTTTCCAACAAAAGGGCTCCCCAAATTATAAATAGGAAAGTGAAAGGATGGACTCTATACATCCTATGCCCACCTGCAGTAAAAAAAAATCATAGTTGAGGCTAAAATTCCACCTTACCCCCATTGCTTGCCAAATGTGTATGTTTTGTGATGTTGCTGATAAGGCATGAAAAATGCAATTTGTTTTACAAAATTACCTGTTCCAACTGTTGTTGCATTTGTTGTGATGCTGTGGCAGCTGCCATCATATGCTGTGACAGTGACATTGTAAAGCTGTCCACACTGTAGGTCTGACACTGAGCATGAGGTGGTTGATGAAACACAAGAAACCTCACTTCCATCGGGCCCGTGAAATACTGCTGTATATGACACTGCCCCAGCGCTTGGCTCCCAGAGAACCGATGCTCCGTTTATACCGCAGTCCGGTGTCGCTGTAATGTGCATCGGGCTGCATGGGGCTGTAAGATTCAAGTAAAACCAGTTAACCTAATCATCCTAGACAAATGAAGTTATATAATTACATGATCACTTACTATAAGGCTGGTTTCACACGGACGTTGCGGAAAAAGATGCGGGTGCGTTGCAGGAACATGCACGATTTTTCCGCACGAGTGCAAAACATTGTAATGCGTTTTGCACGCGCGTGAGAGAAATCGGCATGTTTGGTACCCAAACCCGAACTTCTTCACAGAAGTTCAGGTTTGGGTTAGGTGTTGCGTAGATTGTATTATATTCCCTTATAACATGGTTATAAGAGAAAATAATAGCATTCTTAATACAAAATGCATAGTACAATAGGGCTGGAGGGGTTAAAAAAAAAAGTTTAATAATTTAACTCACCTTAATCCACTTGTTCGAGGAATAGGACCTTTGATTACGTCACTGCGCTCATCACATGGTCCGTCACATGAGCCATCACCATGGTTAAAGACCATGTGATTAGCGCAGTGATGTCATCAAAGGTTATTTTCCTGTGCACAGCAAAGATGAAGACAGAAGAGAAGTCGGGCTGCGCGAACAAGTGAATTAAGGTGAGTTAAATTATTTTATTTTTTTTAACCCCTCCAGCACTATTGTACTATGCATTCTGTATTAAGAATGCTATTATTTTTCCTTATAACAATGTTATAAGGGAAAATAATAATGATCGGGTCTCCATCCCAATCATCTCCTAGCAACCGTGTGTGAAAATCGCACCGCATCCGCACTTGCTTGCGAATGCTTGCGATTTTCACGCAGCCCCATTCACTTCTATGGGGCCTGCGTTGCGTGGAAAACGCACAATATAGAGCATGCTGCGATTTTCACGCAACGCACAAGTGATGCGTGAAAATGACCGCTCATGTGAACAGCCCTATAGAAATGCGTTCACCTCACGCATTGCACCCGCGCGGAAATCTCGCCCGTGTGAAAGGGGCCTAAGGGTTCTGACTACCTGGCATACATGGTGCAAGGCCATAGAAGGCATGTCAACACAGAAGGTCAACATGTGGGGGTGTAATATAACCTCATCTGCCCGTTCTCAGATCCTCTAAGCAGCCTACTAGAAAAACTCAGAGGTGCTTATATTAAATGCTTCAGTTTCAAGAAGCACATACCTCCCGCTAAGGCTCTGTGCATTTCTATAGTCAATGAGTTGTCAAAATTTTTCAATACAAGGAGATATATTTTTTTTATAATGGAAGACAATGGTAGACATATGTAACTACACTCCTCCACATTGAAATTGCAATAGTAAAAAGAAAATCCATGGAATTTTCGAAATTACATGGTTTATAGACATGTTACTGATATGCAAATATGTATGAGTACCAAATGCAGAAATACACGCACCTACATGTCTTGCTATGCTATTAGTAAGGCTATCGATGGTTGAGGTATGTTCTACTATACTGAATGCACTTAGATCTGCTGCTGGCAGCTCCCTCTGCAATTGCTGAGGAATAATGTCCTAGATGTGCTTGATGGGATACAAATCCAGAGATTCTCCAGGCCATGGTAGCACATTTAGGTCAAACAGGCTGTTTACAGTAGCACAAGCAACATGCAGCCTGGAACCCTTTGGAGAAATGGCCGTACCACTGGTTTCACAGCCAAATCAATGTAACACTGAACTGTTAGTGTACCTGAAATGAAGACTAGAGGGTCTGGCTACCTACCGTACATTATGCCACCTCACACCATAATCCTCGTGCAATGTTCTGTTGTGAAGGACTCTTTATTCACGTGGTCTCCAGACCAATCTTAGGCTATCATTGCGTCTGTGACAAATGTGGGACTGTTACAGCTGTGGATGTGGAACCACTGTGCAAAGTACCAGGAGTGGTTGGCTTCTGACCCACGGGGGTCAGAGACACCAATGTGAGACACTAGAGGGTAATACAACCCAGGTTGTCAGGAATAGGCAATCAGAGCAGGCGGCTCAGGGTCAAAACAGTGAACTAGAAGAGGTCGGTACACAGGAGGATAAACGATTAAAGCTCTTTTACAGCAAGTTAGCAGATCCAAGCAAAACCTGTTGAGCAGGTAAGGGGTGAAACCAAGAGCCCACCATATACAGGAGAGTTGATGAGCTAATTTTTCAACACCCGAACAGCAGCACACAGCGCGGAAGCGGAAGTGAGATACCCTGAAGACTAGTCCTAAATCATACACATGCAGCTGACGCCCGTGCAGAATGTACAGCAGCAGCATAAGCTGCCATTGTAACAGGGACATATCTCTAAATAGGATAGACCTGCTTTGCCTTCTAATGTTTTGTTTAGCTACTGTTTGCCGCCCTAGGCTTGGGATCTGACGTCCAATTTCACTTGCAGTACAAAATAGATTACTATGTGCCATTCTTCTAATCAGACGATCCGTCCGTGCAGAGGTTCATCTCTGTGTACTTCTTTTCTGTCATTCCAACCACTGAGAAATACAAGGTCGAACAGTGCTGACATCTCAACAAACATCTCTGCGACAAAGGGTGATAACTGGCATGTCGACAAACAGAAGGCATCAATCATCCCATGTGACTTGATTTGACTTTTAAGGTTTCATGTAGCTAAAAAAGTTTGCGTTCAATCTGGCTTTTATGCCCGTACCACATGCCACGGATTAGAGCTAGGTGCTTGAAAATTTAATAATCCGCAGATTTTAGTGACACCTGCAAGTTCTTCAATAACCTTATGGTTTGTCCTTGGCGTTACAACTTCAATGTTGCGTTGTGTATACAGGCTTATATTTGTATACTTCTGATTTGTATGTCTGACGGTACAGATCAAACTTGCATGCCAAACACATGCCCTAAACACAGTATTAATAAATCTTAAGAGGGGTATTCCAGAGGTTAGTGAGGCGCTACAACTCCTTTTCTACAGTACAATACGCAAATTTTGTGGCACTGTATGGGGTAATGCAGTGAAAGCCTGCATGAATCTGTAATTGATATGTCCAAATTCACAAAGGTAGAGTAAAGCATTTATGAAACTGGCTGTAAATCTATCAGTTTTAATATTGCCTCATTCTACCATCTGAAATGTTCCTATAAGGGCTAATGCACACGAACGTATTTTTGGTCCACATCTGATCCATATTTTTCGCAGGTCAGATGCGGACCCGTTTACTTCAACGGTGCCGCAAAAGATCCGAACAGCACACCGTCGGCATCCGTATGTCCGCTCCGCAGCTCCGTAAAAAACTACAAAATATCCTATTCTTGTCCACATTACAGACAAGGAGAGGACTGTTCTATTATGGGCCAGACGGCCCCACAAAATGCGGAACACACACGGCCAGTATCTTTGTATTGCGGATCCGCAATTTGCTGACATGTGCATGAGCCTTACAACTGTTGTTAGGCCTGACCAGATTGTCATCACAAGTATTGACCATGGAGGGGAGCACTTGTAACCTGGAACACTGGTAAGAATACAGTATGTTTTTTGCTCATACTAAAATGAATATTTTCAACCCATATTTCTGCAGTATGGTCTTTCTTCACCGCACACTTACCAGATTTGACTTCTATTTCTGCACTCGGTGCACTCTTACATTCATCGTGCATGGCCAGGACTGTCAAGCTGTATACCTCCCCACATTGAAGTGGGGACAGCAGGCACTTGTTGTCTGATACGTCTGCAATGGTAACGTCCCCCTGTCCTCCCACAGCTGTGGCAGAATAGCCGGTGGCTCCATGACTCACATCCCACAGCACATTAAGTTCATTTTCCTGGCACATTATTGTAGCGTTTATAGTCCGAGGAACACATGGCACTAGAATCAAAGAAATGACAGTGACATTAAACACTAATGTCTTCTACTAGTCTTCTGTAACACTTAAGAGATTGTGTCAAATTACAGGCACAGTCCATTTATCAGAGCTGTCCCTCGTCATGAGCCTTGCACTTGTGCACCATCACATGGTCATGAACAGATTTGAATCCTCTGAAAGTAAATATAAAACATTTTCACTGAATGACAGCAAGCAGAAACCACTATGAATTCACATGAAAAGTACAGTACATTAGAAAACTACATAGTAACATTATCCAAAAAATATTTGGGCTGAATACCACAAAATGCCACTTTAAGTCTGCCCGGATTTTCCACCTTGCAGCACCCATAGCACTCCCTTTAAGTGTTGTACCATCTCACACACTGGTGGTATGTCTCTAGGATATGCCACCAATGTCAGATAGGTGCGGGATCAAGCATTTCTGGAACTGCCATGGACCCCCAATGTATATATTGGCATTGATTTAGGGCTTGTGTCCAATGGTTATTCCTCAGGGAACTAGTGATGTCACGGTGCTTGAATGTTTTTGGCACTCTCATAAAAGTGAATGGAGGGTGGCCATGCATGCATGGTGCGCCCTTATTCACTTTGAGGGGCCTGTTATAGAGGTGGGACCCGCACCTATCTGACATGGGTGGCATATCCTAGCAATATACCACCAATGTGTGAGATGGATCGACCCCAAACAAAGTGGGAGCACAGCTTAGAATCTAACCCAACTCAGGGAAAGTGTGTACCCAGCAACCCCCTTTAATGATGTCTATGACCAGTGCTAGGAGAGAACTGGAAGCTGAACCATCATTGTTTAGTAACCTATTAAACGCAGGATATCACTGGAGCTCTGAGGAATAACCACAGGACACCAGCCCTAAATCAATATATACAGTATACATTAGCGTCTTCACTGCCCTAAACCAGCAGAGATATTCATTAACGCCTTTACTGCTCCAGACCACCAAGGATACAGACATTAACCCATTCACTGCACTAGACCACAAGGGATGCAAACAATAATCCCTTTACTGGCTTGGTCAACAAGGGATGCAGACAATGACTATTACTGCCCTATACATGCATGTGTTATAAAGTTTTCAAGGTTCTGTTCATAATGGAATATATTGTGCCAAAAGCAACGGATAGACCCCAGTAACGCAAATTGTGTTTGTCAGGATTCCTTTATGGTTTCTGAGGTTTAAACAGCAAGAATAACATTGGATGCAGCACCATTCCTGCCCTCTATCTGATGGAATAGCCAAAAAGGGGCTCCAAATACAACCTACATTGCAAATGTGAGCAAACCTCAATACCATGTACGTGGATGCTAATGTATGTGGCACTATATATTTGTCTGTTGCATGACTAATTATTGGGGTGCTGTTTCAATTATTTTATGCTGTTTATCCAGTTTAGAGGAAGCAGTGGCAAAGTCCCCAACCGCCCCAGTCACCAGTTACAGTACTAAGGTTTAGACGTAACATTGAGCAGGATATCATTCTAAACACTATGGGCAAAGGGAGCATTCCAGATGTGTTGGTGTTCAGAGGGGAGAACACCCATTATACAGTATATACTACCAACATAATGTATGTTTTACCTAGGGTGGTCTAGGAGTTAGTGATAGTACTCGCCCTAGTGGTCTAGAGGGGTTCATGAAATGGTCAACAATATTCTGTATGCTTTAAAGGGGTTGTCTGCTTTCCTATATTGATGATGATGACCTATCCTCAGGATAGATAAACGTGAAGGTATAGAAGCAGCACCTTATGGTCTCAAGATAATGCGTTGATCAATGCAGCAGCCTAGCCGTAGGCCCTTGATCCATCAGGCCTTGGAATACATATGTAGAAAGGAAGATGGCTCCGGCAGCATGTAGCAATATCAAAAACTTCTTTATTCGTACCTCCAGACACAAATGGCAACGTTTCGACTGTTCACCAGTCTTTATCAAGCCCCTGGCTTGATAAAGACTGGTGAACAGTCGAAACGTTGCCATTTGTGTCTGGAGGTACAAATAAAGAAGTTTTTGATATTGCTACATGCTGCCGGAGCCATCTTCCTTTCTACATATCTATCCTCAGGATAGGTCATCAATATCAGATTGACAGGGTTCGACTCCCGGCCTCCGCCGATCAGCTTTTGAGGAGAACACAGTGCTCGTGTGAGCGCTGTCTCCTCTTAACTGGTTACCTGCTCCCCGTTGACATTGCAGCAGCTAGCAGTGTGATTACAACTCCTCCGTCCCATTCACTTATGGTACGGAATGTAACTACAACTGCTCCTTCCTATTCAAGTGAAAGGGACGTCATAGTTGTAATTACACTCACCGCTCAATGTCGACAGTGAGCAAGTAAACAGTGAAGAGAACACAGAGCTCACAGGAGCACTGCGTTCTTTTCATACAGCTGATCGAGAGGGGTGCCAGGAGTCACCCTCCCCCCACCAACCTAATATTGAGGACTTATCCTGAGGATAGTTCATCAATAAAGGACACCGGACAAGATGGTGAAGTGGTTAGAGTTAATTTCATACAGATATATCCAAATGTAGGTGCTGATTAATATGGGTCATACGGATATACAGGTTGCAGGCAGTTTGTTAAATTATAAAATGATTTCTTCAACCAGTGGAAATCCGCTGCACATTGATGGATGTATAAAACTTCCTTTGCAATACTATAAATCCATATGCAAATCTCTCCTCCTACTGGCAGCTGCATTTAAAGAGGTTGGCCAGTTCCCAGTATTGATGGCTAGTGTTGAGCGAAGTGAAGCATTCGAAATGGAATTTGGTCCGAAGTCTAGAAAATCTCCAATTCACAACAAATCTGAATTTCCACGCTCTTCGTGCTAACAAATCAGATTTTCCTAAAATGTAGCTGCACTTCTTACAAAGCAAAACTAAACGTAGAGGAGACAAGCCCTGGAAAGCCAGATCATCCATTATGCTGTGCAGCCAGCTAATCCCCGGTAGCCATCCACTGTGATGTAACAGCCCTATAAAACCCTCATCCCTCCCGGTCTCCGCCATTGTCCTGTGAGCTGAGCATACGGAGAGACGTGGCAAGTGCTCATGCGCTAGGGACAGTGTTGCTGAACACGATTAATAGAAGAATTCAATAGCAATTAGATGGAAACCTTTATTATTCCAGTGCCTGTGTGCCAACCAATACCATCCAGCCTGCGCCCCTTAGGGGGGCCAGGTCTTAATGATTACCATCCTCATCTTTTGCTGATTTTACTTCTTACAAATCATCCTTCAAAGTCTCGATGTCCTTGAAAGAGGAGGAGCTGGATGTTCCTGATGACATAGTCTCATCAATATTAGATGATGTGGAAAAGGAGGAAAAGCAGATGTCAGAGGAAGGGCTCCCACCTGTAGGGCAGGAGAGTGCTGGGGTTGGAGAAACAGGTATGCCAGCATATTGTTCCCCCACTTAACCAGCCACATCCCATACCAGCAACAGCCCCTGTTTAAAGGTGCAACACAGCCATTAACAATGAAGACCGACTATACAGTGCAGCTGGGGGCCAATTGGCCACGCAGTTCTTGACCGAAGCATGGCCGCGACCTGCCCTAGAACGGCTGTTCCATGTGGCGGTACCCTAAGGCAGAGTGGCCTGGGTATACCTGATTTATAGCGACTTGTGACAAATTAATTTGTAATGAATCTAATTTCTTGGGGAACTTTGGCAAAGCTGCCAAATAAACTTTCTCGAAACTTAGCTTATTTCTATTGATGACCTATCCTCAGGATAAGTCATCAATATCGGATTGGCAAGGGCCCGACTGCCGGCACACCCACCAATAAGTGAACGGAGAACTGCTTCCCATTGTCTTCAAACAGCTGAACAGCGGTGGTGCCAGGAGTCAGCCCCCCGCCTATCTCATATTGATGACCTATACTGAGGATATGCATGGATATCTTGCTGGATTTACTAACAGATTTTCAGCCTCACTTTGAACATTACGTTATACATCATCCGGCACACTTACCTGTCTTAAATGTTGTTTTTGTACTGTTCTGCCCTGTGCACGTTCCATCTTCAGCCCAAACAGTTACTGTGTAATTCTGTCCACATTCTAGTTCGGGGGTCTCACAGACAGTGCCAGTTGTGCTGCAAGTCACAGTATTGACTCCTTCCACTACAGCTGTAAATGACCTGGCATTGCGGCTGACTTCCCATTGTATAAAACCAGAATTATTATCACATGACGCATAGGCTTCTAAAATCTGGGGAGGGCAAGGAACTAGAGAAACGGGGAAAAAAAATGAAAAATAAAAACATTGTATGCAATTGGAAAACTTTTTTATCATTTAAGACTTACCTGTCTTAATATAAATAGAATTATTCCCATTGCTGAAGCAATTTGCAGATTTACTACTCAGGATGATGTCATACTCCATGTCACATAATAGGTTGTCAAATTCATAGTAGGTATTTGTGGTTGTCATAGAGGTCTCATTCTGTCCTGCACGAGCTGTGACTGTGTATGTGGTTGCTCCTGGGGTCTCATCCCATGACAGAGATACAGAATACGTCTCACAAGTCACAGAGCTCACAAGATTAGCAGGAACACAAGGAGCTGAAATGAAATAAAAGTAATTCAACACATTTAAGCTTATAAACAATTACCCTGGAATTCTGGGTAATTCCATAAATCCATCCTCCATGTCGTGGAAATTAGTGCTGAGTGCGGCCAGAACATATGCAAGTATGCAAACACTTTGAGAGAGCAGAAGGGGCTGACATTTTATATATACATACCCAGGGGTGGGATTCAAATTTTTAACAACAGGTCTCCTACTCAACAGTGGACACGCGTTGTCACGACCCATGTTTACATATAGATACACCATATACAGGTCCTTCTCAAAAAATTAGCATATTGTGATAAAGTTCATTATTTTCTGTAATGTACTGATAAACATTAGACTTTCATATATTTTAGATTCATTACACACCAACTGAAGTAGTTCAAGCCTTTTATTGTTTTAATATTGATGATTTTGGCATACAGCTCATGAAAACCCAAATTTCCTATCTCAAAAAATTAGCATATTTCATCCGACCAATAAAAGAAAAGTGTTTTTAATACAAAAAAAGTCAACCTTCAAATAATTATGTTCAGTTATGCACTCAATACTTGGTCGGGAATCCTTTTGCAGAAATGACTGCTTCAATGCGGCGTGGCATGGAGGCAATCAGCCTGTGGCACTGCTGAGGTGTTATGGAGGCCCAGGATGCTTCGATAGCGGCCTTAAGCTCATCCAGAGTGTTGGATCTTGCGTCTCTCAACTTTCTCTTCCCAATATCCCACAGATTCTCTATGGGGTTCAGGTCAGGAGAGTTGGCCGGCCAATTGAGCACAGTAATACCATGGTCAGTAAACCATTTACCAGTGGTTTTGGCACTGTGAGCAGGTGCCAGGTCGTGCTGAAAAATGAAATCTTCATCTCCATAAAGCTTTTCAGCAGATGGAAGCATGAAGTGCTCCAAAATCTCCTGATAACTAGCTGCATTGACCCTGCCCTTGATAAAACACAGTGGACCAACACCAGCAGCTGACATGGCACCCCAGACCATCACTGACTGTGGGTACTTGACACTGGACTTCAGGCATTTTGGCATTTCCCTCTCCCCAGTCTTCCTCCAGACTCTGGCACCTTGATTTCCGAATGACATGCAACAGTCCAGTGCTGCTTCTCTGTAGCCCAGGTCAGGCGCTTCTGCCATTGTTTCTGGTTCAAAAGTGTCTTGACCTGGGGAATGCGGCACCTGTAGCCCATTTCCTGCACACGCCTGTACACGGTGGCTCTGGATGTTTCTACTCCAGACTCAGTCCACTGCTTCCGCAGCTCCCCCAAGGTCTGGAATCGGTCCTTCTCCACAATCTTCCTCAGGGTCCGGTCACCTCTTCTCGTTGTGCAGCGTTTTCTGCCACACTTTTTCCTTCCCACAGACTTCCCACTGAGGTGCCTTGATACAGCACTCTGGGAACAGCCTATTCGTTCAGAAATTTCTTTCTGTGTCTTACCCTCTTGCTTGAGGGTGACAATGATGGCCTTCTGGACAGCAGTCAGGTCGGCAGTCTTACCCATGATTGCGGTTTTGAGTAATGAACCAGGCTGGGAGTTTATTAAAAGCCTCAGGAATATTTTGCAGGTGTTTAGAGTTAATTAGTTGATTCAGATGATTAGGTTAATAGCTCGTTTAGAGAACCTTTTCATGATATGCTAATTTTTTGAGATAGGAATTTTGGGTTTTCATGAGCTGTATGCCAAAATCATCAATATTAAAACAATAAAAGGCTTGAACTACTTCAGTTGGTGTGTAATGAATCTAAAATATATGAAAGTCTAATGTTTATCAGTACATTACAGAAAATAATGAACTTTAGCACAATATGCTAATTTTTTTAGAAGGACCTGTATATGAAACACACATACACAAAAATACACTATATATACACTACACACACATACTACCCAACTTTTAAAAAGCCTAAGGAGCTAACCTATGGAATGGAAGCGTTCATCTCCAGCTGCCGCTGTAATTTTAACAAACGAATCTGGAGAACTTGAGGGAACTGGCTGAATCCCATGCCTGTACATACCTCACTTTTCACCAAATATTTCTGGGGCCTTTTACATGGGCTGTTGTTTTTTGATTTTTACGTATCTGTAAAAAATTTGGGATATTGGACAGTACCTGGAAATCGCATGTCTATGTAGGGGATTTGAGTCTATGCAGGACATTTATGAAAGCTTTGTGGCACTATTCTGGTGGAAAAAAGTCGCAACTGAAGTTGCACGCCATATTTGTCCCATAATTTGCGACTTTTTAAGCTCTGAAGTGCTGAGAAAAGGGCCAGAGCTTAGTGAAGCCTTCCGGATTTACTATAACTTATGCCAGGAACTGGTGTAAGTTATAGCTCATGTCTGCACCAGCTCCTATCTGGCATAGACTTGAGTTTCTGGTGCACAGAGTTCCAGAGATGCACCTCATCTGACAAAATTAGGAACATTTTACTTCGGTGCTGGGAAATCAAGACTGGGGTATGGGAACACCACTCTTGATAAATGTTCCCCTATATGTCAGAAAACTGAGCTCCAACCACTATAAAATATATTAAGAAATTATTCAGCATACAATTTTGGACCTAAAACTCACATGATGAGAACAGGGGAGAATACTGGGGCAGATGAACTAATCCTTTAGAAGAACGAAATATAAGACTGGCACTCAGTATGTGGATCATATGCAAGGTGGCAATTTATTATACACAATTGTAATAAAATCGGCACATAATGGGGAATATAAAGGAGGACTATAAATGGAAATATAAAATGTAACACAATATCACACAGTAAAATGTTATAAGTTCCAAAAATACTTTCCCAAAAATATTTCTGAAAAATTTCAAGAAAATCGCACGTGGATAGCGATATTGGCATCAGTTGATTGCAATTTGCGTATAGAAGTATATGTGCACAAAGTTCTTTTATATAATCACAAAGGGATGGACCCTTCCAGATTTAGCAATATTTCAGAGGTCACCTCCTAACACATGGGGGTACGGTCCAGGAAATATTCCCCCTTAATAAGAACAGTCATTCATTCAGTAATGTGCACTGTGTGCATACAGTGACTGAGTCCAGTAAAGAGAATCCTGTTATTACGGCTGGTGCTAATGGTTGTATACAGGTGGTGAGTAAGGCAATGATTTGTGTCTTACCCGTAGGAGATCGGGAGCGGTAACCAGAGATTGTATCTCCCCAGCCAGTACTCACCACACCGTACCGCTTTCTTCTCTTGCCGTTGGCGTCCTCGTCCGAGAATCTCGTGTCACATGATTATTATCTCGTGAGAATAGCCTGTTGAGTCCTATTATCATCAGACTGTTTCTGGATAGAAGATTATGGAGCGCTCCAATAATCGGAATATCTTCAATCTTTCGTGGTGTATCCGGTTCTTTCGTTATGGCGGTGAACTATGCCAAACGTGTTTCGGGACCTCTCTCCCTTTCCTCAGTGGCTCTACCCCCGCTACAACGTCACGTCACGTTATAGTTCAATCGGTATCATCCAAAAACTGGACCGGAACAGAATTTAGCTTCTTGCGGTATACTTGTTCTTATTAAGGGGGAATATTTCATGGACCGTACCCCCATGTGTTAGGCGGTGACCTCTGAAATATTGCTAAATCTGGAAGGATCCATCCCTTTGTGATTATATAAAAGAACGTTTTGCACATATACTTCTATACGCAAATTGCGATCAGCTGACGCCAATATCGCACCTTCCATCATTTATACGTCACTATCCACGTGTGACTGTCCTGCGATTTTCTTGAAATTTTTGAGAAATATTTTTTTGAAAGTATTTTTTTAAATTATTACATTTTACTGTGTGATATTGTGTTACATTTTATATTTCCATTTATAGTCCTCTTTTATATTCCCCATTATGTGCTAATTTTATTACAATTGTGTATAATAAATTGCCACCTTGCATATGATCCACATACTGAGTGCCAGTCTTATATTTCGTTATTCTTATTTTTACCTTCCACTGATTGGGTGATCAGTCAAGACTAGAGCACCTTTTTCATCCTGAAAAGGTGGTGAGCTTTAGAAGCCATACATTTTGACCGGCTGTCTAGACCTTCAGCAGATTTATCACAGGAGCACAGGCTGGATGATACATATACCTTTACCAGATTTATCACAGGGACACAGGCTGGATGACACATATACTTTCACCAGATTTTTCACAGGCTGGATGACACATATAACATCACCAGATTTGTCACAGGAGCACAGGCTGAATGATACATATAAGAAGAAAACCACAGAAACAAGATAATAATGCACTTATTAAAGCAGATGCAAGCACTATATTTGGACTAAGTCCTCACCCTGATATGATCATTATCATATCAGGGTGAGGACTTAGTCCAAATATAGTGCTTGCATCTGCTTTAATAAGTGCATTATTATCTTGTTTCTGTGGTTTTCTTCAATAATATGGCCAGGGACATCCGCAAATTTGTATCATACCGTGCAGGATGTTTTTATCTTAGTTTTTTCTGTGATTTTTTTGTTTATGTAGTGTTTGCTTGAGGGAGTGGCACCTTCAAGTGTGAATGCGCACCTAGTATCTTGGGAGTAGCATTCCTCTGCACTTTTGCCCCCCTCCTCTATCCAATGAGCGCCTTAATTAGGTGGTACATATGGCTGTGCTTGCTCCTCCTCCCATTGGTTGCTTGATGCACATGGAGGTTACTAGGAGCAGCACACCATATGTGCGGGGTCTGCGCTCCTGAACATAGAAGCCCAACGGCTTAGGTAGGTTTAGCGTAGGACCCGCCTGACCTGAGACCACCTTGACGCTTGGTGGCGGGCTTAGATGTGTTTTGATCAAAATATATCGACTAAGTGTCTCAGACATTATCATATCAGGGTGAGGACTTAGTCCAAATATAGTGCTTGCATCTGCTTTAATAAGTGCATTATTATCTTGTTTCTGTGGTTTTCTTCAATAATATGGCCAGGGACATCCGCAAATTTGTATCATACCGTGCAGGATGTTTTTATCTTAGTTTTTTCTGTGATTTGAATGATACATATAACATCACTAGATTTATCACAGGGGCTCAGGCTGGATGACACATATACCATAACCAGATTTATCACAGGAGCACAGGCTGGATGACACATATACCTTTACCAGATTTATCACAGGAGCACAGGCTTGATGACACATATACAGTACAGACCAAAAGTTTGGACACACCTTCTCATTCAAAGAGTTTTCTTTATTTTCATGACTATGAAAATTGTAGATTCACACTGAAAGCATCAAAACTATGAATTAACACATGTGGAATTATATACATAACAAAAAAGTGTGAAACAACTGAAAATATGTCATATTCTAGGTTCTTCAAAGTAGCCACCTTTTGCTTTGATTACTGCTTTGAACACTCTTGGCATACTCTTGATGAGCTTCAAGAGGTAGTCACCTGAAATGGTCTTCCAACAGTCTTGAAGGAGTTCCCAGAGATGCTTAGCACTTGTTGGCCCTTTTGCCTTCACTCTGCGGTCCAGCTCACCCCAAACCATCTCGATTGGGTTCAGGTCCGGTGACTGTGGAGGCCAGGTCATCTGGCTCAGCACCCCATCACTCTCCTTAATGGTAAAATAGCCCTTACACAGCCTGGAGGTGTGTTTGGGGTCATTGTCCTGTTGAAAAATAAATTATGGTCCAACTAAACGCAAACCAGATGGAATAGCATTCCGCTGCAAGATGCTGTGGTAGCCATGCTGGTTCAGTATGCCTTCAATTTTGAATAAATCCCCAACAGTGTCACCAGCAAAGAACCCCCACACCATCACACCTCCTCCCCCATGCTTCACGGTGGGAACCAGGCATGTAGAGTCCATCCGTTCACTTTTTCTGCGTCGCACAAAGACACGCTGGTTGGAACCAAAGATCTCAAATTTGGACTCATCAGACCAAAGCACAGATTTCCACTGGTCTAATGTCCATTCCTTGTGTTCTTTAGCCCAAACAAGTCTCTTCTGCTTGTTGCCTGTCCTTAGCAGTGGTTTCCCAGCAGATATTCTACCATGAAGGCCGGATTCACACAGTCTCCTCTTAACAGTTGTTCTAGAGATGTGTCTGCTGCTAGAACTCTGTGTGGCATTCACCTGGTCTCTAATCTGAGCTGCTGTTAACCTGCGATTTCTGAGGCTGGTGACTCAAATGAACTTCGCAGCAGATGTGACGCTTGGTCTTCCTTTCCTGGGCCGGTCCGCATGTGAGCCAATTTCTTTGTAGCGCTTGATGGTTTTTGTGACTGCACTTGGGGACACTTTCAAAGTTTTCCCAATTTTTCGGACTGATTGACCTACATTTCTTAAAGTAATGATGGCCACTCGTTTTTCTTTACTTAGCTGCTTTTTTCTTGCCATAATACAAATTCTAACAGTCTATTCAGTAGGACTATCAGCTGTGTATCCACCTGACTTCTCCACAACGCAACTGATGGTCCCAACCCCATTTATAAGGCAAGAAATCCCACTTATTAAACCTGACAGGGCACACCTGTGAAGTGAAAACCATTTCAGGTGACTACCACTTGAAGCTCCTCAAGAGAATGCCAAGAGTGTGCAAAGCAGTAATCAAAGCAAAAGGTGGCTACTTTGAAGAACCTAGAAAATGACATATTTTCAGTTGTTTCACACTTTTTTGTTATGTATATAATTCCACATGTGTTAATTCATAGTTGTGATGCCTTCAGTGTGAATCTACAATTTTCATAGTCATAAAAATAAAGAAAACTCTTTGAATGAGAAGGTGTGTCCAAACTTTTGGTCTGTACTGTACCTTCACTAGGTTTATCACAGGAGCACAGGCTGAATGATACATATACCATCACCAGATTTATCACAGAAGCACAGGCTGGATGATAAATTTGGTGCAGGGATGGATACTTTTCCCTGACTCTATACCAACTATTGGTCAGCTAAGGTTGAGAAAGAATTTTACACATATCAGCAGTGGTGTATCTTGGTTTTGTGCTGCCCTAGGCGAGACTAAATTCGGGCACCCCCCTAATATAAATTTGACCCACCCCTTCCTGTCAAGGCCAAACCCCTTTCTCTCTAAACCCCACCCCTTCCTATGTGCCATCCACGGATCCCCCTCCCCTAAATAGTGCCATCCACGGATCCCCCTCCCCTAAACAGTGCCATCCACGGATCCCCCTCCCCTAAACAGTGCCATCCACGGATCCCCCTCCCCTAAACAGTGCCATCCACGGATCCCCCTCCCCTAAACAGTGCCATCCACGGATCCCCCTCCCCTAAACAGTGCCATCCACGGATCCCCCTCCCCTAAACAGTGCCATCCACGGATCCCCCTCCCCTAAACAGTGCCATCCACGGATCCCCCTCCCCTAAACAGTGCCATCCACGGATCCCCCTCCCCTAAACAGTGCCATCCACGGATCCCCCTCCCCTAAACAGTGCCATCCACAGATTCCCCCCCCTCCCCTAAACGGTGCCATCCACAGACCCCCCCTCCCCTAAACGGTGCCATCCACAGACCCCCCCCCCCTCCCCTAAACGGTGCCATCCACAGACCCCCCCCCCTCCCCTAAACGGTGCCATCCACAGATTCCCCCCCCCTCCCCTAAACGGTGCCATCCACAGATTCCCCCCCCCTCCCCTAAACGGTGCCATCCACAGATTCCCCCCCCCCTCCCCTAAACGGTGCCATCCACAGATTCCCCCCCCCTCCCCTAAACGGTGCCATCCACAGATTCCCCCCCCCCTCCCCTAAACGGTGCCATCCACAGATTCCCCCCCCCCCCTCCCCTAAACGGTGCCATCCACAGATTCCCCCCCCCTCCCCTAAACGGTGCCATCCACAGATTCCCCCCCCTCCCCTAAACGGTGCCATCCACAGATTCCCCCCCCCTCCCCTAAACGGTGCCATCCACAGATTCCCCCCCCTCCCCTAAACGGTGCCATCCACAGATTCCCCCCCCTCCCCTAAACGGTGCCATCCACAGATTCCCCCCCCCTCCCCTAAACGGTGCCATCCACAGATTCCCCCCCCTCCCCTAAACGGTGCCATCCACAGATTCCCCCCCCTCCCCTAAACGGTGCCATCCACAGATTCCCCCCCCCCCCTCCCTTAAACAGTGCCATCCACAGATTCCTCCTCCCCCTGACGCTCACAGGAAAACATTTAAAAACAAATCAGTAACCTAAACTTTATTCATTAGTGATGTCTTTACTGGATACCTTACTCTGTCTTTCAGCTTCGGTAACAGCAGGCAGTGCGGGCGGGCGGCGCTCACTCACTGACGTCACGCGCCTGCTCCTCCCACTAGGCGGCGCAGGCGCGTGACGTCAGTGAGTGAGCGCCGCCCGCCCGCACTGCCTGCTGTTACCGAAGCTGAAAGACAGAGTAAGGTATCCAGTAAAGACATCACTAATGAATAAAGTTTAGGTTACTGATTCGTTTTTAAATGTTTTCCTGTGAGCGGCGGGGCCCTGTATATTCTAACCCCCAGGCAAGCGTCCCTGTCACCATGGGAACGCCTGGGGGCTAGAATATACCATCGGATTTGTGTTTTCACGCTCTCACTGAGAGCGTGAAAACTCAGATCCGATGGTATATTATAACCCCCAGGCAAGCGTCCCCGTCACCATGGGAACGCCTGGGGGTTAGAATATACCATCGGATCTTCTGAATATACCGGAGGCGTCTGATGGGACAAGGGGCAAACAAGGCATTTTGCCGCCCCATTGGCAAGTGCCGCCCTAGGCAAATGCCTTGTTTGCCTCGCGATAGATACGCCCCTGCATATCAGGCAAAGATACACTCCTTTACCTGTAAGTCGTTCCCTCTTGTTGGGTTAGGCAAATATTATTTTTCTAAACCTAGATGCTCCTAATTGCTCCACATTTTGACAGTGTTTGCACCGAAATTTACAAGCTCTGATATTACTAAATGAGGGCCATTGACTTCAGTGTTCAATGCTGGACAATTTACTTATAATCAAGATGAATGCAGATAAAACAACCGCAAACACATTGAACCAGGTCACAAAGATATTTCTGTAACTTCATTTTTGTGCATTTTGGTGTTTAGTTCACATCAAAACAAAGTAAAAATGTTCAGAGTGCTAACATACTAAACCTCATGGACTACTACATGCAAAGATGACAGCAGATCTCTAGCAACAGATCCAGATGTAAGAATCACATAGCTACCTGTAACAATGGTGACTGAAGGACTTTTGTCACTGCCACACTGGTCATTATATGCCGCAGTTGTCACAGTGTAGGTCTCGCCACACTTGATGCCACTAATGTCACACCTCAGACCTGTAGTATTACACGTCAGTGTCTTCCCACTTTGATCTATTATTCTGCCGGTGTAATATTTGGCTCCGGAGGCAGCGCTCCACAACAGAGTGATAAAGTCAGAGGCACATGTAGGCTCGGCGTCCAGTCTCTGAGGCACACAGGGACCTAGGCATGGTACAGGTGTATTAAGCATGATAGCAGAGGACACTATAAACAGCAGCATCAAAATTCATAATATATTTTTATTGTCACCATTACTTCCTCTATAGCCTGATAACAAGCTATGATCTGCTTTACAGCTGTCTATAGCCCATGTTACATTTGCAGACTATAGACTGCCATAAGCAGTGGTCTGTAGCTCACTGGTATTAAAGGTCTTCTCCAGGAATTATGAAAATACTTGAATATCACTTTATTATAAATATATTCTCAAATACCTGTCAATGGTTTCAATGGCTCGTTTTGTCTAGGGAGCAATCATTAGGAGAAATAAAATGACCACCATCCTATCAGTACACACAAAACCCGTCATAATCACACAGGAGGACAATTTAATCCAGAACACTGAGCTAAAGAGCTGCCTCATACTTCTCTTTGCTCTACTGGTCAGGGAATATGATCCTGAACACAGCTGATAAGATCCTCAGCTGAATCTCTGTGGGAATGGAGTTCATGAGAAGACATGAAGTACAGAGAAGATTAGGGGATGTGGCTAATGAGCAGCAGCGCTTGTATGCAGTCTCCATTACCACAGCCGCACATTACCAGAGTCTGTCCTGTCCGTATTTTCATTTTCTTAATTCCCGGAGAAGCCCTTTAATTCATTATTTATAGGAGGTATCGTTTACTTTATATTATAATGGTGAATTGTCACCTTTCCACTCCATTTACACACACGTAGTTTCTGTGGCATCGGTTAATGCAGTTTGAGACAAAGCCATTTGTGGATCCAGCTCTGGCTCTAAAAAATTTTTTTTTTTATCAAAAACTGCCACAAAAAGCAAAGTGTGACTCCACCCTCATGGGCCAGGCCATGTTGAGCTTTCATGACCAAAAATATGTTTGCAGTTTTTTGCATGTACAGGTCGCATAGCTAGAACTTTTAATAAGTGATTAACATGTTTATTTTCTAACTTTTTTCCTCATCACCTAGGTATTGCTTTTTTAAAATAAAAATTGGATACTTAATTTGGCATTTTCAAATGCAATATTTTTTTAATTACTGGAAAAAACCCTTGAAATAGAAACTTTATTTTGTACTTTTAACATCCTCAGTTTTTTTTAATTATTATTACATACCATAGTTAAGGTTATTATGTCAGGAGCATGGTTCTTTTTATGACTGATTATGATTAATTTTTTTCAACTTACTTCATATTTTTTTATAATTTGTTCCCTAAAAGGTCAGAGAAGTCATGAAGTCTAGTAACCTGGGTTAACATTAAAAACCCAAGTTGCAAGAGCAAACAGAAATGGTTAATTCAGGGCTGTGGCGGGTCTAGTTAGGTGGCAGGGTTACATGACCGGACACTAGAAGATCAAAGAGCAAAGAGATTTATTTTCCAGGAGAAATCTAATGAAGCCATAGAAGTAGACATACCTGTATGGAATTTGACAGCTGGACTCTCAGTTTTACATTGTTCCCCATATGAGGTGACGACTACTTGGTAGGTTCCCCCACAATCCAGGTTCTCAATGTCACATGTTGTGCCTTCTGTGGTACACGAATGTGCTTTTCCGTCATCTCCACTGACCATAGCAGTATAGTTCAGGGCTCCTGGGGTCTGATCCCAAGACACTTTTGTTGTATTTGACTCGCACATAACTGTTGTTTTTACATTTTGTGGAACACAAGGGGCTGGAAAAATAAACAAAGAAGCAGGTATGATACATAAGATTCACTTTAATATTGCAATGAAAGTAACTTTAGTGAAGACATACTGAAGCCATGGATGGTTGATAGCAGAGACATGTGGCCGAGGAGTAATATACAGTAACATGTCTGTACACCATATTTACTAACATATCAGTAAATGCTTAAGCATGTAATATGTGAACTGCAACTTGTCTATCCAGATACGTGCGTACTAGAGCTGCTGTACAGTTCTTTCTCTACCAATTCCAATTCTATCATTTTTACACATTACCATTTGCTTTGTGATGTTGGGTGACAATAGGATGTCAATGCTTTGTGGGATGTACTGCACAGCCACCTGATCTCATAGTATGGGCATGACCTGTAGGCTATACCAACCATGCGACTAGCACCAAAGTGTAAAGGTACGGCTACACAGCGACTCTATCAGAAGCGCTGATCCCATAGAAATGAATGGGATTGCAGCGCGAGTAGCAAAAAATCCAGTACTGATGTATTTCTTGCAACTCGCTCTGCAATCCAATTTATTTCTATGGCATCACTGCTACCCTGAAATTCTGGCCGCGACAGTTATGGCTAAAAAAAATTTTTTTCATTTGGTCTTTATTAAAAATATTCAGCAATTTTTGGTTTTACAACCTTCATTTGACTTGAATCAGCTTTTTCTGACAGGTCATAAACTCTCATTTAAGCCATACTGATAAGGGTCTAGCTATAATGAGTGTTCATGAGCTGTCAGGAGTACAGAGATAAGGGCTACAGTGTGAGCTTTAAGAGCAGTTCTCTGATGGGATTCACTGGGAAGGGAGAGCCTGCCTGCCTACAAATACATCGAAACAGAAAGCTGCATAGGAAATTCTGTTGAAAATAGTTAATAAAGACCGATAAAAAAAAAAAATAGCCCAAAATGAGTAGCATGCAATAATAATCCCCAATGGTGTTCATAGCCTTTAATAAATGTTCCTCATTGTGTTATTTAAGCTTTTGCTGCAGCCACTGCCACATACTGAACAGTACAGGTCCACGTAGCCGTCTGTATAATCAGCCATTATTGTAAGGAGGCGCTGATTAATGGTTACTGGTAGGAGCAGGTAGTGGCACTAAAACCTCTAGTAAATCACGATTTTACCTGTGTAAAAATCCAAAGTACTAGTTATGCTGTTGCAATGGGAATTTGATGCTGTGAGGGCCACACTGTACACATGTCCACACTGGAGGTCACTGATGTCACAAGCTGCGTTGCTTGAGTTGCACATTCCACTCCAGCCGTTTGTCCCCATCACAAGAACAGAATATGTTGTTGCTCCCCGTGCAGGATCCCACAGTAAAGTTACTGAACTTTTTCCGCAATGTAGTGCCGCCCTTAGGTTAGAAGGAATGCAAGGAGCTAAGACAGAAAACAAAATTACTGAGCATCTGAAGTGTAGAGTGAGCGTTCCCATACAATTGGAAGAATCTGTTTTAATAGCCGTTTTTCAGAAAGACATTTGTGAAAAAACAGCCATGAAAAACTGACAGTTTAACCGTTTTAATGGCCTTGTTTTTACTGTCATGTGAATGTACCCTAAGAAAGTCAGGGGAGAGAAGGATGTAAGCACAGCTCTACTTGGGCTTTATAGTCCGGTCTAAAGCTACAGCTAAGAAGACACGAAAGTTATTGTCATGTATTGGTATATGTCATCTCTGCATCTTGATATTACGGGTGGCATTCACTGACGAATACAATTACAATACAAAACGGCCTGAAATCGAATAAGGATTTCACAGCGAAAATGTCTCAAAATTCACTGCAGATTTTTTGGCCTTATGTCAGTTTTTTGTCAACACTTTTCTCAGCATTACTGCACCCTGGCAGGATGTTTACATGCAGAACTTCCTGTTCTCCTCAGCTTCCTGCTTGGTTTTCTAACCAAACCCAGCATGCTTTGTTCTGCAATATTTTACAGGGCTTGCTCCGTGCAACTAACACGACCTGGGGAGATGTAGGGGGCAAGACTATTGCAGAGTGAACAGTGTGGCAGGTGGAGCAAGAGCTGTGGAATATTACAGAGCAAAGCCTGCAGGAAGCAGAAGTTCTGCATGTAAACTTTCTACCCAGGTGAAATGAAGTAGAAAGCAAAGGTATTAAAGAGCTGACATGAAAATAAAGTATATGGGGCAAAAATATGCAGTGTTTAAGGTACTCTGGGTGGATAAAAATTAATTATAAAACCAGAGAACTCCTTTAATGTCCCTGTATTGCAGTAGACAGGTGGCTACACATGTGAGATCACTCTCTGTTATAGTCTATTAGATATAGGGAAATGTTCAGTTGTGTCCATATCTCTCGTTCACTTTAAGATTTTCACCATGAAACTAATAATTTTTTGTATGAGACTTTGAGATCTAAAGATGATCTGCATTACTGCACTGCTAATATATACAGTCATGTGAAAAAATTAGGACACCCTTTGAAAGCATGTGGTTTTTTGTAACATTTTTAATAAAAGGTTATTTCATCTCCGTTTCAACAATACAGAGAGATTAAAGTAATCCGACTAAACAAAGAAAACTGAAGAAAAGTCTTTTCAAGATCTTCTGTAAATGTCATTCTACAAAAATGCCTATTCTAACTGAGGAAAAAGATAGGACACCCTCACATGTATTCCCTCTTAAATTGGCTCAGATCTCACACAGGTATATCATACCAGGTGCACATAATTAGTAGATCGTTACTCTGCATGTTGAATGAGGCTTGCCCTATTTAAACCTCAGACATTTAGTTTGGTGTGCTCCTGACTGTTGAAGTGAGAGTGAGCACCATGGTGAGAGCAAAAGAGCTGTCAGAGGACTTCAGAAAAAAGATTGTAGCAGCCTATGAGTCTGGGAAGGGATTTAAAAAGATCTCAAAAGATTTTGAAATCAGCCATTCCACTGTCCGGAAGATAGTCTACAAGTGGAGGGCTTTCAAAACAACTGCCAACATGCCCAGGACTGGTCGCCCCAGCAAGTTCACCCCAAGAGCAGACCGCAAGATGCTAAAAGAGGTCTCCAAAAACCCTAAAGTGTCATCTCGAGAACTACAGCAGGCTCTGGCTACTGTTGATGTAGAAGTACATGCCTCTACAATCAGAAAGAGACTGTACAAGTTTAACTTGCATGGGAGGTGTGCAAGGAGGAACCTTTGCTTTCCAAGAGAAACATTGAGGCCAGACTGACATTTGCCAGAGATAAAGTTGACAAAGACCAGGACTTCTGGAATAATGTTCTTTGGACAGATGAGTCCAAAATTGAATTATTTGGACACAACAGCAGAGGACATGTTTGGCGTAAACCAAACACAGCATTCCAAGAAAAGAACCTCATACCAACTGTGAAGCATGGAGGTGGAAGTGTCATGGTTTGGGGCTGCTTTGCTGCAGCAGGACCTGGTCAGCTCACCATCATAGAATCCACGATGAATTCTACTGTGTATCAGAAGGTGCTTGAAGAACATGTGAGACCATCAGTTAGAAAATTAAAGCTGAAGCGGAACTGGACCATGCAACATGACAATGACCCAAAACATACTAGTAAATCAACCAAAGATTGGCTGAAAAAGAAGAAATGGAGAGTCCTGGAATGGCCAAGTCAAAGTCCAGATTTGAATCCCATTGAGATGCTGTGGGGTGACTTGAAAAGGGCTGTACGTGCAAGAAACCCCTCAAACATCTCACAGCTGAAAAAGTTCTGCATTGAGGAGTGGGGTAAAATTTCCTCAGACCGATGTCGAAGACTGGTAGATGGCTACAAGAACCGTCTCACTGCAGTTATTTCAGCCAAAGGAGGTAACACTCGCTATTAGGGGCAAGGGTGTCCTATCTTTTTCCTCAGTTAGAATAGGCATTTTTGTAGAATGACATTTACAGAAGATCTTGAAAAGACTTTTCTTCAGTTTTCTTTGTTTAGTCGGATTACTTTAATCTCTCTGTATTGTTGAAACGGAGATGAAATAACCTTTTATTAAAAATGTTACAAAAAACCACATGCTTTCAAAGGGTGTCCTAATTTTTTCACATGACTGTATGTTCTGCTGCCGTGCCGCATGTTGTGCTGTGCAATGTGCGTATACTGCTCACTGCTACATACTATAGTGTGCAGAACACAGATGGAAGATGGAAGTCAGGGTCACATTTAAACCTCTGGCCCACTGCCCACCACTGCTTTAAATTAATGGGGGAGATTTATCAAACTGGTGTAAATTAGAACTGACTTAGTTGCCCATAGTAACCAATCAGATTCCACCTTTTATTTTTCACAGCTCCTTTGGAAAATGAAAGGAGGAATCTGATTGGTTGCCATGGGCAACTAGGCCAGTTCTACTTCACACCAGTTTAATAAATATCCCCCAATGTTTCTAAAACTGTGGACCTCAGGCAGAGGTGGATTGGCCATAGATCCTACAGAGAAATGTCCCAGTGGGCCGATGCCCAGGGGGACACGCAAGCACACCTGATGGCCGCAGGCCAGGTACATAATAATCTGATGCTCAACTGCTGCAGTTGCCCTTCTGAACTGAAATGTATTACCATCCTCATGACGGTGATACAGTTAAATACTGTGGTGGCAGTATTTTGTGCTGCACTAAGGTATTGCAGGTCCTGTCTACTTCTGTTGTCCCTGCCTAATTTAGTCCCATCTACAACATGGGGCCACTTTTAAGTTTTTTTCCAGGGCCACTTTAAATTCCTAATCCGCCCCTAAACTTAGGGGTAATCTTGGTCTTCCTTTTATGCTTAGATTATTGCTACACTAGATTTAAGAGACTAATGACATTAAAGAATATGTTTCATTTTGTCCCAGCCTTGACCATGGGTGAGGTCCAAGTATAGCCAGGTCCTGGCTGGTGAGGCCCCAATGGCAAGAGGTTGACCATGGGTGAGCTCCAAGTATAGCCAGGTCCTGGCTGGTGAGGCCCCAATGGCAAGAGGTTGAAGATCCTTGCTGCATATAATAGTTACTGCTATAGTATGTGCATATTTCTCATTTTTGTTGTTATTACCTGTCGTAAATGTTTTCTCCTCTAGGCTGATATTAGCCAGATGATGATTGAATAATGTGACAGTCACAATATACGCCTCTCCACACTGAAGTCCTCCGATGCTGCAGGTGGTGTTTGTTGTGTTGCACATATAATTCATCCCATCTGATGATATTACATTGACTTTATATTCTGTAACGTATGAAGATGCCAGCCACTGCAGCATAACCTGGTTAGAGCCACAGGCTGTAAATACGGACATATTTTGTGGGACACAAGGACCTTAGAAGAGAGAATAAGTTACTTTTGTGACTAGATATTATGTTATATCATCATCTAGCCCAGGGATGCTCAATCTGCGGCCCTCTAGCTGTTGTAAAACTACAACTCCCACCATGCCCTGCTGTAGGACGATAGCTGTAGGCCGTCCAGGCATGCTGGGAATTGTAGTTTTGCAACAGCTGGAGGGCCGCAGGTCGAAATACAGTTTGCCAGAAAACAGTGGAGCGTCAAGTATCTTACATGTTTCCAGTACAGCAATGCTGTTGTCTACACTGTTACAGACGTTGTTCTGAGCCATCACTGCTACAGTATATTCTCCACCGCACGGGACATTTCTCATCCAGCATGATGTGGTCGGACTGCTACAGTTGTACCTTTCTCCTTCTGATCCGATCAATGAGGACAAGTAGTTTAATGCTCCTGGAGAATGGCTCCAGGAAACCAGCGCTGAGTTATCAATGCAGTTCAGGGCTGTGTTCACATTCATGGGAGTACAAGGTGCTGTGGATTTCATGATAAAAAATAGTGCATATACTTAATATTACAAAACATAAAAACTCTCCAAAGAAAATACCCCCCAATCTCCACCTGAATGTGGGACCAGACATGTCAGAAGTCAGGGTTCTCACAATAGCTGGGGCATAGCCTGTGGATGATCCATAAATGTCTTGTGTATAAAAACCACTCTAATGAAAGAGGCCAAAAGGAGATGGGGAACCTGTCACCATGAAATGCAGTGCTATCTGCAGGCAGCATGTTATAGAGCAGGAGGTGCTGAGCAGACTGATATAGTTTTATGGGAAAAGATTTAGTAAAACCTGTGATTTACTCAACTAAATCTGTCATCATTCTGAGCTAAGGAGTCATATGGGCTTCTCTAGTTAGTGACTGACCAACTCTCCTGTGTGAGTGCATACAGATAGCTGCCAGTCACAGCTTAGGACCACCCACAGGACTCCTTGACTCAGAATGAGCAGAACTTTAGATGAAGAGAAGTTATACTAACTCTTTTCCCATAAAACTATATACCAGTCTGTTCAGCTCCACCTGATCTATAAAACGTTGCCTACAGATTGCACTGAGTTTTCATTGAGACAGGTTCCCTTTAAAGGGGTTGTCCGGGTTCAGAGCTGAACCTGGACATACCCTTATTTTCACACCGACAGCATCCCTGAGGCTAGCATTGGAGCATCTCCTGCTCCGATGCGCTCCCTTGCCCTGTGCTAGATCGCTTGTTTATCATAATACACTGTGTTCGGTGACTTCACCGGATCTGATGGGCGGGCCGTCTTACTGGCTAGGGAAGCCATCACCGGGCTTCCTGGCAGCCCCATGGAGAGCCCCGGTACATCACTGGAACTCCTAAAAATGCCCTTGCCCTGCGCAATTTAGCGCAAGGCAAAGGAGAGCATCGGAGCATGAACTGCTCCGATGCTCAAGTCAGGGGGGCTGCCTGGGTGACAATGGAGGTATGTCCGGGTTCAGCTCTGAACCCCGACAACCCCTTTAAGCTAAGTAAGCTAAAATAACCATGTGGTACCAGAGAGGTATACAGAAGAGCACAAATAATTAAAAGATATGATATGAATAGGCCAGAGCTGTACGAGACTACTCTAGGTTTCAATAGGTTTCATTCATTCATTAGGAACAGAAAACCATAGTTATAGTTGGCAGAATGCTTGAAAAAGATCCCCTTGTTTCGAAGACCTCAATAATTTATGCGCCACATAGTTGGTGGGGTCAAAATTTGGTGTGAACTGTTGGAATACATGGATCCATCCTGCCTCATGTCAGAATGGGTGACGTCATCAAATAGTGTGGGTAACGTTTATTAGGCACACAGTCTCTACCAGTTTATTTCTGCGGACCATATTCTGTACATCAGATTATGGCCACAATGCACCCATCTTCTAATGGTTACGTCCAGGAGAATGACACAGGCACAAAGCACATGAACCGCACTTGATGAATCTACACCAGAAAGAATTCAGGCTATTCTGAGTGCAGATTGTCCCCAGTACTACGAATGTGGACCCAATATAGTGGTTATTAAACGGCCTGAATGATGCAGCAGATAAGACGTTGTACAGTCTATGTCACATCATTTTATATTTACCAGTCTGGGCCTTTACATATGTGCTCATGGGTCCAGTACAGCGGCTGTTGGTAGCTGACACCACCGCCATGAAATCAGTTCCGCATGGCAAGTTATAGAAGGTGCAGTTTGCCTGTTCAGATATACAAGTCATGTTCCCGGTTGGTGTGGTTAGAAGGGAGGTGAAGCTGTCAGCACCATTACTCTGCCTCCAAGAAATGACTAAAGCATTTGTACCACAGTCCGTCTCTGCGTGGACATGTTCTGGTGGACAGGGAGCTAGAAAGTGACACAATTAATAAATGGTTAATGACATGCAAGTATTTATTAATGTATTGTGCATTCAATAACCTCACCCCGTACAGTGCCAGAAATTACCTGTAATGAACTCCACTACGGTGCTGCTTGCACCTTGACACTGGTCATTATATGCGGTTATACTGACAGTATATGTGACACCACAGCTCAGACCAGTGATATTACAGTAAGTAGACGTGGTATGATAGGTATGCATCTCGCCATCCAAGGTGCGCAGTGCCGCAGTATAATTCGTAGATCCGGGAGTGCTGTCCCATGATACAGCAGCACCGTTTGTCTGGCAGTCAATATCGACTGAGACGCTCTGAGGCACACAGGGTTCTGGAGACATTAAAAAGAGTAATCATTACTGATTTTGCTAAAAAACATAATATATCAATGTCAACATTATCAACAAAAAGGTAATACAGCACATACATGACTAAATAGACGTATAGTGTGTCCTTATTTCCCCAAACAGTATGAGACAACACGAGGGGAGGTTGTTTTATTATGACACATTTGGATTCTCAGTCTGTTGAATTTTGCATCCAAATATTTTGCCTCCACTATTTTGGCAATTTGTGTCGAATTTATGAATAGTCTGTACTTTGTTAAATGTATCATAAATGAAAGTTAAAGGTAGTTATGTTTTTAAAGAAGCACTCCCACAATTTTTTTTTTATTCTCGGGCCTGGTAGAAAAGGTACATGATGTTATTTGTAGTGAAGGCAAACTTCTTACTGGTGATAGTATTTGTGAGTTATAACCTTCCTTCTGGTCCTTATCTGTGTCATGTAACCAACACTCTGACTCTCCAACTGACACAGAGTCATATGTGTGGACAGGAAGTCAGTTTCTCTGTTCAGTACTATGAGACTGATAGTGAGGCTGTCATAGGAATGAACAGAGAGATTGACTTCCTGTCCACACATAAGGTTCTGTGTCAGTTTAAGAGTCAGAGTGTTGGTCACATAACACAGCTGAGGACCAAAAGGGAGGGGGTAACTCACAACTACAGTCACCGGTAAGATAATTTACATCATGAAGCTTTCTAACGGGCAAGATGCAATAAAATGTACCACAGGATGCCTACTTGCAACACAGTGCAGGACAGGGATTTATACAGAATGTTACTTTTGAGACCATCTTGGAGTTGAGAAGATGTGACAAAAGCTCTCTAAGACTGCGGCAAAGGAAAGTGCAAAGTAGGACTAGATAAAATATTGACTTGCAGACAGTTGTTTCTAGTATATTGCAAATGGGTATAAATACCGCTGCAGAAACTTAAAATATTCAGCACACTGGCACAGATATACTAATGTGTCTGTGACAAAAGACAGGTGCAAATTGGCACAACTTGGTGCATCTAGGGTTTCTACACTTTTATAGAACATGCTTAACAAGTGAAGGGGCATAGTCAAACGGGTCAGAGATTCACCTGAAAGGGGTCTGGGCCTAGGATGTGCCATTTTGTGCCAAAATTGCACCACAATACAGGCATAAAAATTGGTCTTAAAGTAAGCCAAGCAATGGTTAGGGTTAGAGAAAAGTGTCTATCCCTGCACCAGATTTATCACCCAGCCTGAGACACTGTGATGTACAAGTCTAGGAAGGGCCAGACCACGGCTGCAAGCATGAGGGGAGGCCCTCATTACTGAGGTTTGGAGGCATTGGACCAGGATATAAAGAAGGGGCAATGAGGGGAGAGGTTAGTGTTTTGCTGGGGGTTGAGTAGAGGGGTTAGAAAGGAGGCAGAAAGAGCGAGAAGGCAGCCATTGACTAAGGCAGCATGACTAAGTATATCCCATCTTTAGGATTAGTAAATCTGGGCCATTGAGCGTTTTCCACAAATTCTGGTTTAAATAAAGTAAGGGTCTAGGTGCATATATATTAATATATCCCCCCCCCCCCCCCCAGTGAATGCTTAGGGAATACATTTTAAATACTATATTCTTATGTCCAATAGTAAGTAGTTTAGGTTTAGTCTAAGGTAATAGGTCTATATTTAAGGGACAGTTGATATCTTCAATGTACTAATACTCCATGTTTTTATCTGCAGCTGCTGTGCCAGCGTGAGATGCGAGGCGGGTGCCAGGGGGCAGGGTAAGTACAACCTCTTTGAGGGGCCCGGGCATATGGGGGGCATTAATGGTCTTGGATAACCTCTTTAAGAACATCCTTCCTTCGCACGTTGCAGTGAATGCCATACATTTTCATAGGACACCCCCTTTATAGGCTATGTACACCTCCAGGGGGAATTTTTTATGATTGCATTTGCTAGATTTGGTTTAAAAATAATTTCTTCAACTGGTCTTTATTAAATATGTTCAGTTGTTTCTGAGATACAAGGGTAAAAAATCCACCGCTCATGTGTAGCTCCTATCTCTGATCTCCTGAAAGGAATTTGGAAATATATTTATAATAAAGTAATGATTAAAGGTTATGTACACCTTTGGGGAAAATTTTATTTATGATTGCATTTTACCAATTTGGGGCTGAAAATTATTTTTTTAATTGGTCTTTATTTAAAAATATTGAGCCGTTCTGTCACAAAAGATGTCCATAGCCTTTAAGGTGAATTCACATATGCCAGATTTGTTGCAGAAACTCTCATGACTGACACGTTCTTTCGTTTACTGCAGGCATGTCCAAACTGCGGCCCTCCAGCTGTTGCAAAACTACAACTCCCAGCATGCTCTAATAGCTGTAAGCTATCCAGGCATGCTGGGAGTTGTAGTTTTGGAACAGCTGGAGGGCCGCAGTTTAGACATGCCTGGTTTACTGAATGGGTTGTTTCTTCAGCATGTGTTTGGGCTTCGGCACCTCTAATTGACATTTCTGCAACAAATCTGCTGTGTGTGAATCTACATTGGGTTAACCATAATTGATCAAAAGCAAAAAAAGAGAAAAAAGTTACCTGTGTGAGTCAGTTCTGGAGAGATGGATCTGCTACTGCACTCTGTCCCAAAGGAATCCACCATCACAGAGTAGACTTGTCCACACTGTAAATCGCTAACAATACAGTTTGTGTCCTCTGTGCTGCAGTTAGCCACATCCCCATTCTGTGTGTGGACGGAGGCTGTATAATTCATTCCCCCAAGAGCTGCATCCCAGGACACCACCGCATGTTCTGCGCCACACTGATAATGGAATTCTATATTACTTGCAAAACATGGCGCTGTGGAAGGACAGAAAACGCCATACAAAGTTAATATTTTTAAGTCTGGTCTTTTATCAATAACAGCAATAAATCTGCGGCATATCTGGAAATCCACAGCAGCAAAATGCATACTAAATGGTGCAGATTTAGTTGTGAAATTCATAATGTAAATGCTGCGGGTTTGTCGCAGATTTCCAACTCTCTGCATTGCAAAGGCTGAAATCTGTGTCGAAAATACTCAACATACATTTGCTGTGGATGTAAAATGTTATCCACTTTGATGGTGCCAGGGGTATATACAGATCTCACAGAGCCCCACAGCAACACTCAGTATGGGACCCCCTTACCCACCCAGTTTCCAAGTACTTGTGCGACAATCACTCCCAGGCAATACTGAAGGCAAAGTCAGATCGGCCAGTCTTCTGCAGGAAAATCTCTCATGTTTCTGGTCATCTTTAGGGCTTCCACAGGCCGTTCTGTAGTGATTGATCCTGTAACTGCAGGTTTTCCTGCTATCAGACTATGTCTTAGAACTGAACTCTATCATCAAATTACTTGGCCCAATGAAAGTTATCTATTTCATAGGAAGTCCACAGCAAATCTCCTATGATGTTTCTAATCTAAATAATACAATGTAGATGGTGTATACTCAAAGGGGAACATGTGGTATTGCAGCCTATTTATTTCACTTATTTCTATGGTGCTAATGTGTGAGGAACCCAGTTATATATTCACTACATCTAATTTATTTAGTTTCAAGCACGGTTCTGAATCTGATCATGTTTTTAGAGACTCATACTCCCTTAGATGACATCAGCAGCCAAAGATCTAAAATATATCTTTGTCAGATATACTTTTACTGTATTTATATTTATGGATACCTGTGTGGTTTTCCCCCAGGAGTTCCGGTTATCTTCTACAAACCAAAAATATATATTCAGTTTGTGTGCCCAAGTGGGGACAAGGACCAGGGATGATAATCTCTGTATGGTGATGTGAAATATGTTGATACTATATTAAATTAATAAAATAAATATTTTACACTATGTGAAGGTTATTTTTATATAATGTGATCTGTATTGATTAGTCAACATAGCTGCTCATTAATATTTGAGTTCTACCTCTTCCAACCTGAATATGTATTTAAACAGCTTTCTCTTGCTTACTGATTGGCCTGTTAAAGAATAGGTTATCAGTATCTGATCGGTGGGGGTTCAAAACCTGGTACCTCCGCCAATTAGCTGTTTGAGGAGGCCACAGTGCTACAGTGAGCACCGTGGCCTCCTCACAGCTTGTCCTGGTTTCACATCACCGCTTCTTTTCCCATTCTTCTGATCCGTCAGATAGGTCATCAGTATAAAACACTTTTAAAATCCCTTTAAGTGACCTTCTAAGCAAAACAGAACATTGGTGGTTGAAGCCCTCACAGAAGCTCCAGCTTTTAGACTTTAGAGACAGGCACGCATGTTGCATTCTTATGCTACTAAATACTATAGTAATCCTATATACTATAATAATAATTTTAACTGGTTAATTGAAGGTCCTCATAACTATAAAGACCCGTCTGTTGTACATGGCCCTGACATGAATCATAAACAAGACTCCGTGCCCCAACAATGCACCATGTAGTGTATAGGTATTGAGAATAACATTACAAAAAAATGTATTCCATTATATAAACCAAAGACAAGTAGAACAGCTGGCACCTTACAAACTACTGTTCTGTAGATTGAATGACATCGATCACAAAACCCCCCAATGTACCTGAGTGAAATGTAATGGCCGAGCTCACTGTACTGCTGCATATCTTTCCAGCTGCAAGAATAGTTGCCTCATATACAAGACCACATGGTAGTTGTGTAAAGTTGCACGAAGAGTTGATTGTATTGCAGTAATACTGCTCCATCTGAGGCCCAGTGACCACTACAGTGTAGTCCTCAGCTCCAACTACAGTTGTCCAAGACACGTTTATCCAATGAGTTTCACAGTCAACCACAGCTTGTCGTTCAGGTGGCACACATGGCACTAAATGAAAAGGCTTGCTATTAACATCATTATAATAGACATTTTTCATTTGCAATATTACTTAATAAAATGAACAGATTCTTACATATTCAGTTATTTAAATTTCTATGAAACCTCACCTGGATAAGTTTTCTTGTGAATTGTATCAATGTAGAATGCATGTCTTAGTTAAGGGATATGGGATTTTCATATTAATGCTATCCTCAGGACTCCTGACGAGCAGCTGTTTGAGGGGGCCACAATGCCGTCCATTTGATAGAGGGTGTGCTTGTTATCGCAGCTCAACCCATTCACTTAAGCTGCGCCTAGGCCACGTGACCAATGAACATGACTTCACCCGGACTAGGAAGAGGCGTAAGCACTCAAGGAATGCCGTGGCCTCTTCATACAGCTGATCAGCAGGGGTTCAGGCTGTCAGACATCTGACAATCTCATATTGATGACCTATCTTAAGAAAAGGCCATCAATATGAAAATCCTTGGAAACCCCTTTAAGATCAGGAAGCATGTGAAAAATGTGCAGCAGTATTTAATTAGAACAATGTAGGCTCGGTCTTCACGACGTACTTATCTGTACTTACAAAGAAACCATGGCCACTTGTGGCAAACCAATGGGATATTGCCCCGTGGCACAGTACCAGCCAAGTGGAGACCCTGCTCCACGGGCTAACTTGTTTACTTAATCAATGATGTGGAACTCAAATTAGTCAAGTTACTTAGGTTGTATGTGCAGTGGTTAAGTCTAATCACCTGTGTAGAGCTCAAGTAGAGCGCTGGGTGTACTCTGACATTCACTGCTAAATGCTGTCACCGTCACATAGTAGCTCTGTCCACACGCCAAGCCAGTGATTTCACAGACGGTATCTGTACTATTACATACAATATCCTCTTCACCAAGTAATATCAAACTGGAAACATATCTCACAGCTCCAGGGGTTTCATCCCAGCTCAGAAGAGTTGAAGAGCTGAAACAACTGATGTTAGAGACCACATTCTGAGGTTGACATGGACCTGTAATAATGGATATCCATTAGATAGTGAATGTATTATCCATGCCAAAAGTCATCATTAAAAACAGATGTCATTAGGTGTTACCGGTTGTAAGTGTAACCGGGGCAGATGCCAGACCACTGCATTGCTTGTTGATAGCAGTCACTGTCACATGGTACGTCTGACCACATCTCAAATCCTTTATTGTGCATTCAGTGTCTTCTGTTTGACAAGAATATATGTCTTCTCCTGGACCAGAAACATTGGCAATATAACTGATGGCACCAGATGTTTGACCCCAAGACAGGATAGCAGAATTGTTGTAGCAATTGAGTTGTGGTGCTTCCTGGACTGGGACACAGGGAGCTGGAAAAGGTAACAATATTATAATAAACTGGTAGGTCCTCTTGTAAAAGTGTACAAGATTGCCATATAGTTTCCTCATAAGACTGCAAAAATAAAACCATGCACTACTAAATTATACTAAGTGGTTTTAAGGTTACCATAAAGAGGTTTTCTGGGATCACTATGTTTTACTGGATATGCTCATGTAGTTGCTTACCTCATGAAAATCTTAACCATTTTTTCAATTTGGGCCTGACCCATTTTCACCATGTAAAGAAATCCCTCTGATTTGGTTACATTTTGTATGTAGCACTTCCTGTTACTGTATCCAACCAAACCCATGATGCACTTCTCCTTTCTCTACCACAGCTCCAACCCTGCCCCTAACAACACCTGGCTAGTTTATAGCTCCTCCCACCCAGCTAGTTACATAGACACTCCCCCTGTTTCTGCAATGGACATAACAATCCAGGAAGTAAAAAAGAGCTGCATGGACATGGACATGTCGGGAGATAGGAGGTAATAGAAATACATTACAAAATGACAGCTACCTTCATACATGGTTATTTTAAAGGATGTTGATGCAAACTGGAAAACCCCTTTAAACCTCGGAAAGATCTCAGTAGACCCTAGTAAATAAGGGCATGAGCAATTGCTAAGTTTCACCCACAGAAAAATAACTAAAACATCTCCTTGCTCTTCTTCTCTTCGCCTGCTCCTTTCCTTGGTTCTATTTTGTCTCATATTACAGCTAAGGCTACTTTCACGTTTTGGCTTTCCGTTTGTGAGATCCGTTCAGGCCTCGCACAAGCGCTCCAAGACAGATCAGTTTTGCCCTAATGTATTCTCAATGGAAAAGGATCCGCTCAGAATGCATCAGTTTGCCTCCGATCAGTCTCCATTCCGCTTTGGAGGCAGACACCAAAACGCTGCCTGCAGCATTATTTTAATGAGAGAGCTCTGCATTTAAGGGACCAGGATCATCTTATAAATGTATTAATTTTTGCAAAAGTTTTTATGTACTGTATGAATTATTGATCAACTGAAAGTCATATGCTAATTATTGACAGCTAGCTAGTTTATCTCCGTTTATTTAGAGCTATATCACATTTTTTTATATATGTATGAATCATTGAATAAATAAAAACGCATGCAAACTGCTGAGAGCCAGCCATATTTATTGTTACTGTACATAGGTATTTGTTGAACTGAGGGGTGGGCAGGGTTCCAGATTAGCTGGTGAGCATCCTCGAGTTGGTCAATTTTGGGTTAAATTGTGGATAATAAATGACCCCCAATGACGTTATAAGCCACACAAAAGATATGATCACCGATGATTGGGTGACTGCCAGCACTATTTACAGACACCAATTATCAGGAAGGAGCATTCCTACCAGCGCTCATTCACGAGAATTCCCCCACTTCTCAGCCTTTGTAAAATGGATTTAGATTTATCTAATGAAATCATTTGTAAAAGCTTAGCTTCCCCCAAGTATGCATAGAGAGCATAGATTACACAATAAACCTCTTTATATGAACTCTAAAACAAGGACATTACACCAAATCCAATCAGTTCGTTTTCCTGTACAGTATTTTATTAGAGAACAATATGAAATAAAATAAATGTCACGTGATTTCCTTAATAGATAGCAATGGCTAAAGAGTACTGACCGTCTGAGAACTTACCAGTTGTTAATTCAGCAGATAAACTTGGCTCGCTCCTGCTTGCTTCATTGTTGGCTGTTACAGTAACCAGGTATACCGTTCCACATATCAGGTCAGTGAAGCTACAATACGTATTTGTGGAGTTACAGATAGATTTTTCGCCATTTGTCCCAACAGCTTCAGCTTGGTATCTGTCAGCACCTGAACTTATGTTCCATGAAACTGTCACTAAATTACTTGCGCAGTGAAGCTCTGTTAACACTTTCTGAGGAGGGCAGGGGGCTTAAGAGAAAAAAAGAATATAATAAGAATAATATATCTATAGAACATTATGGAAATATTACAGCCAATTCCTTGTAGGAAATCATCAGGCCAACAAGTACATCAAAAGTTGTTTATGTATTGTGTTATGTTTTTTACTTATTTTTTGTGATGAGGCTATAGCTCCTCTATAATACCCTACTTTTACCAGTGGAATCCAGCACTAAATAAAGTTAAAAACACTATTTAGTTACAATGCATTCAGAAAGTCTTTTCACTTTTTTCACATTTTATGTTGTGGCCTTCTGCTAAAATGAAAAAAATAATAAAATAAAATCAAGTTTTCCTCATCAATCTGCACTTAATACACCATATGTCACCACCAGACATCTGAGAAGCTCTGACAGACGTCTAGAACGCCCTCCTTGAGGTTCCTTTGTTTTGCTTTCATTTTCTCATCTTGTTAGCCTCCCTCAGCTGTCATGTATTTTCACTGATTGCATCCCTTTAAATCCTTTTCCCATAGTGCATCACTTTGCGGTTTATACAACTTCCTGGAGTGTGTGCATGTTGTTCCTTCTTCTGAGTCTTCTACCACATAAGTTTTGGTTCATTTATTTGTGTTTTTCTGTTTGCTGGATCCCAGGTGACCCTGACTCCCTCCGTATCTAGTGTAGGGAGCCGGTGGTCGTGTCCCCTCACTATTATAGGGTGTTCAGGTGTTATACAGTCGAGGTACGAGGATATGCGATCATCTACCATTGGGATTTTCGCATAGGCTGAGCAGTCATGGAGAGAGCCAGGTCTGATGCAGGGCTCTCCCTTTTTGTTCCTTAGTTTTGGATCCAGTCAATCGTATATTCATTTTGTGTTTTCTAGTTTCCTGCACACCTTCCGTGACACTATAAACCGCCAAAACCGTCTCAAGCATGGATCCGGTTTCACTTTTGACTGAACGCGTGCAGGGTCTTTCATTGGAGGTAGCAGATCTCCGTAAGATTCTTTCTCAGTTTCAAGTTGACTGATTCAGCTTGCGTTCATGGAACTTGTTCTGAGCCTAAGATCTCGCTCCCGGATACGTTCTCCGGGGGTAGTGAGAATTTTGTGCGTTTTAGAGAGGCTTGCAAACTCCATTTTCGCCTACTTCCCCATTCCTCTGGTGATGAGGATCGGAGGGTGGGGTCATCATATCGCTGCTCAGGGATAACATTCAGTCCTGGGCTTTTTCGCTGCTGGTGGGGGCACGGCCCCTCCGTTCAGTGGATGAATTATTTTTAGCCCTGGGTCAGATATATGATGATCCGGATCGTGTTGCTCTGGCTGAGTCTAGACTACGTCTTTTATGTCAGGGTAAACAATCTGCAGAGATATACTGTTCAGAATTTCGGAGATGGGTAGCTGATACTGGTTGGAATGATGCCTGCACTCCAAAGTCAATTTTGCCATGGTCTTTCAGAGGGATTGAAAGATGCATTTGCCTTTCATGAGAGGCCTACCTCCTTGGACTCTGCCATGTCTCGGGCCGTTCGTATTGACAGGCGTCTTAGAGAGAGAGGAGAGATCACTCCTTCCCGTCATACTCAATCCCAGGACAGTGCGGCGGTCTCATTCTGTGCACAGGGGTCGCTGTCAACCCCTTCTGAGCAGGAGCCCATGCAGCTGGGTTTGATTGCCTCTAACAATAGAAGATTCAGCCCTCATGGGAAGGTTTGTTTCTGTTGTGGAGGTATAAATCATTTGGCAAATGTTTGTCCTTCTAGGAGATTCAGGCAGTTTTTTGAGAGTAATAAAGAAACAAAAAGGAAAAAATCCTTTAAAAATGTTCCATCTGTTACCATTGGCAGGGTTGATGCGGAAATTGAAGGTTTTCCGTTTGCTTGTAGTTCCCGTTTTGTCCTACCTGCCAGGGTGGCGCTAGAGAGCAAGAACATTTTTTGTGAGATTTTTGTAGATAGTGGAGCAGCTGTCAATCTTATTGATAATCAATTTGCTATAACTCATGGTTTCCAGGTATGCACTTTGGGAAAGGATATACCTGTTTTTGCTATTGAGTCCGCTCCACTTTCTCAGAAATCATTAAAGGGCATAGTTCACAATATCCGTTTGTGAGTGATGCTCATGTTGAGGATGTGTCATGTTTCATCCTTAGCGGGTTGCCTACTCCTCTAGTGTTGGGGCTACCCTGGCTCACTAAACATAACCCCACCATTGATTGGCAAGCGAGGCAAATAAATGGTTGGAGTGACTTTTGCAGAGAGAATTGCCTCACGACATCTGTTTCTGAGGTTTCTACTAAGACTGTACCATCTTTTCTCTCTGAATTTTCGGATGTCTTCTCTGAGAGTGGTGTTCAGGACTTGCCCCCGCACAGGGAGTACGATTGCCCTATTAATCTCACCCGAGGCGCCAAGCTGTCTAAATCTCGTTTATACAATCTCTCCCAACCTGAAAGGGTCGCTATGCATGCTTATATCTCTGAGAGTCTGAGAAAGGGACACATACGACCCTCAAAGTCACCTGTTGCCGCTAGTTTTTTCTTTGTTAAGAAAAAAGATGGTTCTTTAAGACCATGTCTGGATTTCAGGGAGCTGAACAGTATCACAATTTGTGACCCTTATCCGCTTCCTTTGATCCCGGACCTGTTTAACCAGATTGTTGGGGCTAAAGTTTTTTCCAAGTTGGATCTAAGAGGGGCATACAACCTGGTCAGGGTCAGAGAAGGAGACAAATGGAAGACGGCCTTCAATACCCCTGAGGGCCATTTTGAGAATTTGGTTATGCCTTTTGGTTTGATGAATGCTCCAGCCGTCTTTCAGCATTTTGTGAACAGCATTTTTTATCATTTAATGGGGAAATTTGTATTAGTGTATCTGGATGACATTTTGATATTTTCTCCTGATTTCAAAACTCATAGGGAACACTTACGTCAGGTCTTGCTCATCCTGCGGGAGAATAAATTGTACGCTAAACTGGAGAAATGTGTGTTTGCGGTTCCAGAAATTCAATTTCTGGGTTTTCTTCTCTCCGCTTCTGGTTTTCGCATGGACCCCGAGAAGGTCCGCGCTGTGCTTGAGTGGGAGCTTCCTGAGAATCAGAAGGCGCTGATGCGTTTTTTGGGCTTTGCCAATTATTACAGGAAGTTTATTTTGAATTATTCCTCTGTTGTTAAACCACTCACTGATAT
Source organism: Bufo gargarizans (assembly GCF_014858855.1). Taxonomy (NCBI): domain Eukaryota; kingdom Metazoa; phylum Chordata; class Amphibia; order Anura; family Bufonidae; genus Bufo; species Bufo gargarizans. The sequence continues at coordinate 128,995,235 of NC_058086.1, forward strand.
GACTAGAAAGGGGGTCGATTTTTCCTCCTGGTCGGTAGAGGCCCGTAAGGCCTTTTCTAATATCAAGGAGAGTTTTGCTTCCGCTCCCATCTTGGTACAACCTGATATTTCTCTACCCTTCATAGTTGAGGTTGATGCTTCTGAGGTGGGTGTGGGTGCGGTCTTGTCTCAGGGTCCCTCTCCTGCCAAATGGCGACCGTGTGCCTTTTTCTCGAAGAAACTCTCCTCCGCAGAGAGAAATTACGATGTGGGAGATAGGGAGTTGTTGGCCATCAAATTGGCTTTTGAGGAATGGCGCCATTGGCTAGAGGGAGCCAGACACCCTATTACCGTGTTTACTGACCATAAGAATCTGGCCTACTTGGAGTCAGCCAAGCGTCTGAACCCGAGACAGGCCAGATGGTCTTTGTTCTTTTCCAGGTTTAATTTTGTTGTCACGTTCCGCCCTGGGGTTAAGAATGTGAAGGCGGATGCCCTGTCACGTTGTTTTCCGGGAGGTGGGAATTTTGAAGACCCGGGTCCCATTTTGGCTGAAGGTGTGGTGGTCTCTGCTCTTTATCCTGAATTAGAGGCAGAGGTTCAGGTAGCCCAGTCAGAGGCTCCTGATCTTTGTCCTCCTGGGAGGTTGTTTGTGCCTCTCGCTTTAAGACACAAGATTTTTAAGGAACACCACAATACTGTCCTTGCTGGGCACCCGGGGGCAAGAGCCACAGTGGATCTCATCGCTCGGAAATTCTGGTGGCCGACGCTTCGTAAGTCGGTTGAGGGTTTTGTGGCAGCTTGCAAGACCTGCGCTCATGCCAAAGTCCCTCATTCACGGCCATCAGGTCCTCTCCTTCCCTTACCCATTCCTTCCCGTCCTCGGACACATCTGTCCATGGACTTCATTACGGACCTGCCTCGTTCCTCGGGGAAGACTGTGATTCTGGTGGTGGTGGACCGTTTTAGCAAAATGGTGCATTTCATCCCTTTTCCTGGCTTGCCCAATGCTAAGACGCTGGCGCAGGCATTTATTGATCACATTGTCAAATTGCATGGTATTCCTTCAGACATAGTCTCTAATAGGGGCACGCAGTTTGTTTCCAGATTCTGGAAGGCTTTCTGTTCTCGCTTGGGGGTTCGGTTGTCATTCTCTTCTGCTTTCCACCTGCAGTTGAATGGCCAGACAGAGCGCGTCAATCAGAATCTGGAGACATATCTGCGCTGTTTTGTGGCGGAGAATCAGGAGGATTGGTGTTCTTTTTGTCCCCTGCTATGTTTGCTTTAAATAACCGTCGTCAGGAGTCCTCTGATAAGTCACCATTTTTTGGTGCATATGGGTTTCATCCGCAGTTTGGGACATTCTCTGGAGAGGGGTCTTCTGGTTTACATGATGAGGACAAATTCTCCTCGTCTTTGTCATCTATTTGGCAAAAGATTCAGGATATTCTAAAGAGCATGAGTGAGAGATATAAGCGTGTGGCGGATAAGAGACGTGTGCCTGGTCCGGACCTGAATGTTGGTGATCTGGTGTGGTTGTCTACTAAGAATATCAAATTGAAGGTTCCCTCCTGGAAGTTGGGTCCTAAGTTTATTGGGCCTTACAAAATCTTGTCCGTCATCAATCCTGTTGCCTACCGTCTTGATCTTCCTCAGACTTGGAAGATCCATAATGTTTTTCATAAGTCCTTATTAAAACCTTATGTCCAACCCATTGTACCCTCGTCTTTGCCTCCTCCTCCAATTATGGTTGATGGTAATCTTGAATTTCAGGTCTCTAGGATTGTGGATTCTCGTGTTGTCCGCGGTTCTCTCCAGTACCTCGTTCATTGGGAGGGTTATGGTCCTGAGGAGAGGATGTGGGTCCCAGTGACGGACATTAAGGCCACTCGTCTCATCAGGGCTTTCCATAGGTCCCATCCTGAGAAGGTGGGCTCTGAGTGTCCGGAGTCCACTCGTAGAAGGAGGGGTACTGTCACCACCAGACATCTGAGAAGCTCTGACAGACGTCTAGAACATCCTCCTTGAGGTTCCTTTGTTTTGCTTTGATTTTCTCATCTCGTTAGCCTCTCTCAGCTGTCATGTAGTTGCACTGATTGCATCCCTTTAAATCCTTTTCCCATAGTGCATCACTTTGCGGTTTATACAACTTCCTGGCATGTGTGCATGTTGTTCCTTCTTCTGAGTCTTCTACAAGATAAGTTTTGGTTCATTTATTTGTGTTTTTCTGTTTGCTGGATCCCAGGTGACCCTGACTCCCTCCATATCTAGTGTAGGGAGCCGGTGGTCGTGTCCCCTCACTATTATAGGGTGTTCAGGTGTTATACAGTCGAGGTACGAGGATATGTGATCATCTACCATTGGGATTTTCGCATAGGCTGAGCAGTCAGGGAGAGAGCCAGGTCTGATGCAGGGCTCTCCCTTTTTGTTCCTTAGTTTTGGATCCAGTCAGTCGTATATTCATTTTGTGTTTTTTAGTTTCCTGCACACCTTCCGTGACACCATAATAACAAAGTGAAAACAGAATGTTCGAAATCTTTGCTAATTTATTGAAAAGGACACTTTTCTCAGGAAGCCCCTTTGGCAGTGATTAAGCCTTCAGTCCTATGATGTCACAAGGTTTGCACACTTGGATTTGGGGATTTTGTGCCATTCTTCTGTGCAGATCAGGCTCTGTCAGGTTGGATGGGGACTGTCGGTGGACAGCCATTTTCAGTTCTCTCCACAGATTTTCGATTGGGGTTGAGTCAGGGCTCTGACTGGACCCTAAAGGTCATTCACGGAGTTCTTCCTAAGTCACGTCTGTGTTGTTTTAGCTGTGTGCTTAGGGTCACTGTCTCGTTGGACGGTAAACTGTTGGCCCAGTCTGAGGTCCAGAGCACACAGGATCAGGTTCTCATGAAGAATATTTCTGTACTTTGATCCATTGAACTTTCCCTCTACCCTGACCATCCTCTCTGTCCTAGCCACTGAAGAACACCCTTAAAGCATAATGCTGCCACCACTATGTTTCACGTTAGGGATAGTATTGGGCAGTGCCTGGTTTCCTCCAGACATGATTAGAATTGAGGCTAAAAAGTGCAATTTTGGTTTTATTGGACCACAGAATCTTGTTTCTCACACTCTGAGAATTCTTTAGGTGTTTTTTTTTGCAAACTTCATGTGGGCTTTCATGTATCTTTTACTGACAAGAAGTTTCCTTTTGGCAGTTCTGCCATAAGGCCCAGATTGGTGGAATGCTGCAGTGACGGTTGACTAATGTTGATGGCGAATATTCTAATCGCGAATTTTTATAGCGAATATTGGCACTTTGAGAATTCGCAAAGATGTAGACTGTAGTGCTATATATTTGGAATATTCTAGATTTTTATTTTTTTAACAGTAACCTCCCTTCTTGCTTGTGGGCCAATGAGAAGGCTGCAATGTCTTTGTCAGAGTTTATCAACATCCCTAGGAACCAATAGGAAAGTTGCCTACCCCTTACTATATAAGAACCTCCCCAGCAGCCATTTTCTGCTGTTTTTTTTCCAGTTCTGAGAGAGAGAGCAGTGTTATTGCTGTGCTCTGTGCTTTCATTTGGATTCTATTCCTTATCCAATTACATTAGATAGATAGTTAGCTCATATATATAATACAGATAGTCAGTGTAGGTTAGATAGTGATATAGTGTAGCTGATAGGTTCCAGTGCAGGGTGTTAGGTAGTGTGATAGGAATTACTGTTTCTCTGCTGTCCATACATATATGCTACAGACATAGTGCTGTGATGTCACAACAATACTTAGTTCACCAATCAGTAATATCTAGTCAGACCTGATAAATGTGAAGTTGCATGTATTGCCAAAAAATATGCGCATCATTAGTGCCGATTTGCACAATCACGAAAATAATGACTGGAGATCACGAATTCTAAAATCCGCAAATTTATGAAAATGACTATTGCCTATGCCGCTCATCACTACGGTTGACCTTCTGGAAGTTTCTCCTATCTGCACACAGGATGTTTGGAGCTCAGCCAGAGTGACCATTGGGTTCTTGGTCACCTCTCTTGTCAAGGCCCTTCTCCCCCAATTATTAGTTTGGTTGGGTAGCCTTCTCCAGATCTGTGCCTCCACACAATCCCGTCTCTGAATCCTACATGCAGTTTTTTTCTACTCATGGCTTGGTTTTTGCTCTGATATGCATTGTCAGCTGTGAGACCTTATATAGACACTTGTGTGTCTTTCCAAATTATGTCCAATCTTCTGCATTTACCACAGATTGTAACAGTCGCTGCTGTGCGCCGCTGTTCCCCTGCTTACCTCTGCGGTCCCGGGCGCCGTGTTCATCGGCTGGTGCTTCCCATTCACCTCTCTAGTCCTGGGCTCTGTCTGTGTGGGTGCTGTTGTTCTGGGATCCGCTTAACAGTTTGCTCTCAGCCCTGGCCACAGCATGCTTGCTGCTTGTTTCCTGCAGCACTTCCTTAAGGGCCAGCACGCGTCACTTCCTGGGCTTTATAGGTTAGGTCATGTGACCTCGCTGACCTATCCTAGCCCTTCTGTGCATATATAAGTGGCTCAGCCCTCCTCCCAGATGCCTCAGTGTCAAGGTCCTTGTGTTCTGCTAAGGTTCCTGTTTTCCGGTAGTGTCCCTATCTGCTTGCCTTGACTCTCCTGTTGCCGACCCGAATTGCCTGACATGTGCCGCCTGCCCTGACCTTTAGCCTGTCTGACTACGCCTCTGCCTCTTCCTTCAGTCCTGCACCTCTGGTACCTTTCTTAGCTACCTCCTGGTCCACCTGGACCAGCTGCCTCGTGTTCCTATTCTCCTCAAGAGATAGCGACCTGGTGTTCCCCACAGGAAAGTCTATCCCCACCATCAGGGGTACTGTGAAGATCCAGGAGTTCACTTAGACAATGCCCTTAGAGGAGGTAGGGCACGTGGCACAGTGGGTTCACACCTGCAGGTTGGTGACAGTACACTGAGGCCATGGACCCCGCTGGTCACCCCAAGCCTGTTATTCAGGAATTGTTACATGAAGTGAGGTGTCAGAGCGAATGTCAGAATATCATGATGCAGTTCATGGAAAAAGTTGCTGCTCATCTGGATGCCATCTCTTCTCCAGCTACTGCAGGGTGGCCAGCCGCTGCTACCCCTGAAATTCCCACACCGGTGAATCCGAATTTGTGTGCCGCTGGTGTGCAACTCCCTCTGCCTTCCCGCTATGGCAGAGATCCAAAAACCTGTCGTGGATTCCTGAACCAGTGCCTGATCCACTTTAAGTTGCATGGGCAGAAGTTTCCCACTGAGCGGTCCAAGGTCGCCTTCATTGTGTCCCTGCTGTCTGATGAGGCCCTTGCTTGGGCAAATCCTATTTGGGAATATGGAGGTCCAGAGACCAATAATCTACAGTCTTTCCTGGCTACCTTCTGACTGGTTTTTGAAGAGCCGAGCCACACGTCCTCCGGAGCATCAGCTCTGCTGCATCTATGGCAGGGTTCTTTGTCTGTGGGTCAGTATGCCATCCAGTTTCGTACCCTTGCTGCCGAACTTGCATGGAACAATGAGGCTCAACTGGTGGTTTTCTGGGAGGGCCTTTCTGACCGGATTATAGATTAATTAGTTGGTCGCGACCGTCCGTCTACTCTTAATGACCTGATCACCTTGGCTACAATGATAGATATGCGTTTCAGGGAACGTTTCAAGGAGGTCGCATGCACCAGAAGACCACCTTGTTTGGCTCCATCCTTCCAGAGGCGGGTTCTTCCTCTAGTGTCCACCCCATCTGAAGAGCCCATGCAAATAGAGCGCCTTCGATTGTCTGACCAGGAACGTTTACGCCGTAAAGCAGAGAGCCTGTGTCTGTATTGTGGAGGCAAGGCCCACTTTGTGCGTAATTGTCCATAGAAGCTGGGAAACGCCAATGTCTAGGATCAGGAGAGGTGGTCCTAGACACGGAGAAGTCCTCTCCTTTCAGTTCCGGTGACTCTCATAAGGGAGTCACACTGTCTGTGCCTGCATTCTTGGACTCTGGGTTATCCAGAAATCTACTTCACCTGGTGCTGGGTTCTTCTTTGTGCAGAAAAAAGATGGATCCTTACAGCCCTGTATCGACTATCAAGGTCTAAATAAGGTCACAGTCAAGAATTGATACCCTCTTTTGCTAATCTCCGAACTCTTTGAAAGGATCCGGGGAGCTAAGGTCTTCACAAAATTTGCATACAACCTTATCCGCATTCGAAAGGGCGATGAGTCGAAGACTGCTTTCACTAGGGGCCAGATTTATCATTAGCTCAGGTCAGAATAATGGAGTGAAAAAGTCCCCAAAAAGTCCTGAAAGCTAAAACTGCACACAAATTTGCGACTTTTTTCTGCTCTGCACTATGCTCGCCAGTTTTCTGAAGTGGCCGTGTTTTCTTATGTAAATGAATCTCTAGACAGATTTACTATTGGGACTATTTAAAAAGTCGCCAAAAAGTCGCAATTTCACTCCAGTGAGGACCATGCTTATCTTATGAGACTTTTTAATTGAACATGCGACTTTTTCATAAAACGTGCGACTTTTTCGTAAAGATGTGCGACTTTTGTAAAGCTGCTTACTGACGGATAATCTGCTACCGTCAAACCACATTTATTACAGTCTTAAAGGGCCGATCATAAATCTGACTTGGCTAAAACTGACTTTAGCCATATGTTAAAGTGGAGTGAGCTGTCAGAGTCATGATAAATCTGGCCCTAGGAGTTTCTTGTCATGCCCTTCGGTCTGTGCAATTCTCCCACAGTATTCCGGGAGTTGGTAAATGATATCTTCCGGGACCTTCTCTATGTCTGCATGATAGTGTGCCTGGAATATATACTGATCTATTCTCCAGATTTGAAAAATCTTCCGTACCGTTCCTCGTAAACTGTACACGAGACACATATTCCGCTTGCTTGTCTACCTTGCCTTATTGTTTCCGATCGTGGAGTCCAGTTTACCTCTAAGCTCTGGAGAGCTCTTTGCCGGCTGCTCGAAATTGAGCTGGACTTCTCTTCCGGTTATCATCCCCAGACCAACGGGCAAGTAGAGCAGGTCAATCAAATATTAGAGAACTATCTCCTGCATTTTGTTTCAACCCAACACGACAACTGGGTACAATTACTACCTTGGGATGAATTCTCCTATAACAACCACTCTAGTGAGTCTACTGGATCCTCTTCGTTCTTTTTAGTTTATGGAAAACACCCATGTACTCCTCTCTCTAATCCTACTTCTTCTGGGGTACCAGCTGCAGATTCCTCTTGTAGGGACTTTTTGAAGATTTGGCGTGACACCAAGGACTGCATCAACAAAGCGGTGACCCGCATGAAAGCGAATGCCAGACAAGAGAATAAGAAAACTGCCTCAGTTCTCATCTGGAGATAAGGTATGTCTCTCTTCTAAAAACATCCTCTTAAGGGTTCCCAGTTTCAAGTTTGCTCCTCGGTTCCTCGGACCCTTTGAAGTTTTGAGGAGGATCTACGAAGTGACATATAAGTTACGTCTGCCTCTCTCTCTCTGCGTATTCCTAATGCCTTCCACATGTCCTTGCTAAAACCAGTAGTTAGCTTAATTGCTTCTCGACGGCTCCTTCTACTCCAACTCCGGTATCTGAAGATTCTGACGAGATATTTGAGGTCAAAGACATCCTAGACATTAAGAAGCGTGGTAAGAAGACCTACTATCTTGTGGACTGGAAGGGCTTTGGTCCTGAGGAGAGGTCTTGGGAACTAGAGAAAAACATTCATTAAAAAGTTTCTGTCTCGTCATGGACTCAAGAAGAGGGGGAGTAAGGGGGGGTACTGTAACAGTGGCTGCTGTGCGCCGCTGTTCCACTGCTTACCGACGCGGTCCTGGGCGCCATGTTTAGCGGTGATCTGCAGCCGGTGCTTCCCTTTCACCGCTGGGCTCTGTCTGTGTGGGTGCTGTTGTTCTGGGATCCGCTGCACAGATTGCTCTCAGCACTGGCCACAGCATGCTTGCTGCTTGTTTCCTGCAGCACTTCCTTAAGGGCTGGCACAAGTCACTTCCTAGGCTTTATGTCTTTGGTCATGTGACCTTACTGACCTATCCTAGTCCTCCTGCGCATATATAAGTGGCTCAACCCCCTTCCCATATGCCTCAGTGTCAAGGTCCTTGTCTCCTGCTAAGGTTCCTGTTTTCTGCTATTTTTCCTGTGTTCCTGACTTGTATCTGTATTTCTGGACTCTGCTACCAGTTATATCCCTATCTGCTTGCCTTGACTCTCCTGTTGCCGACCCGGATTGCCTGACCTGACCTGTGCCACCTGCCCTGACCTTTTGCCTGTCTGACTACTCCTCTGCCTCATCGTTCGGTCCTGCACCTCTGGTACCTTTCCTAGGTACATCCTATTACCTTGTGTGCCTATCCTCCTCAAGAGATAGCAACCTGGTGTTCCCCCCAGGAAAGTCTATCCCCACCATCAGGGGTACTGTGAAGATCCAGAGGTTCACAGACAACGCCCTTAGAGGTGGTAGGACACGTGGCACAGTGGGTTCACACCTGCTGGTTCGTGACACAGATGAACTCCAATCAACGTGTAGAAACATCTCAAAGTTGATTAAGAGAAATGCCCCCCCCCCCATCTAAATTTCAAGTGTCATAGCAAAGGGACTGAATACTTATGTCCAAGTGAAATTTTAGTTTTTCCATTTGAATACAGTTGAAAAAATTTCTAATATTCTATTTTGACTTTCTCATTATGAGGTATTGAGTACAGGTTAATGAGGGAAAACTTTATATTTTTTTATTTATTTTAGCACAAAGCTGCAACATAAGGCTACTTTCACACCTGCGTTAGGTGCGGATCCATCTGGTATCTGCACAGACGGATCCACACCTACAGTATAATGCAAACACTTGCATCCGTTTGCATTACCATGAATTAAAAAAAAAATTATACAAACGGATCCGTTTTGACTTACATTGAAAGTCAATGGAAGGCGGATCCGTTTTCAATTGCACCATATTGTGTCAGTAAAAGCGGATCCGTCCCCATTGACTTACATTGTAAGTCAGCATGGATCCGTTTGGCTCTGCATCGTCAGGCGGACATCAAAATGCTGCAAGCAGCGTTTTGTTTTCTGCCTCCAGAGCGGAATGGAGGCTGAACGGAGGCAAACTGATGGATTCTGAACGGATCCTTATCCATTCAGAATGCACTGGGGCTAAACTGATCCATTTTGGGCTGCTTATGAGAGCCCTGAAACGGATCTCACAAGCGGACCCAGAAATGCCAGTGTGAAAGTAGGTCAAAGGGTTTGAAGACCTTCCGAATGCATTGTACATGATATGAAGCATTGTTGGCACGTAGACACACCTATGCCTTTAGAGCAAAGTGCTTCATATTTCCTCTAAGAACATTTTACTGAAAACACATACAAATCTCTACCAATCAACAATGCTCTTTGTCATGTAACAAAATAGTGTTTAAACTTTATCCAGTGCTGGGTTCAACTGCTGCCCATAGTATATGGTACTTACCTGACTACCAATGTATCTGTGCATACGTTATTGACCATCCCAATGCCTTTACATGTGCCCAAGAGATCACTGCTTGAGAAATGACTGCATTTACCTTTTCCTACTGTTCTTAAGCATGTTAAAAGGGGTTAATAAAGACAACCCCTTTAATAATAATACACAGGAATGTCAGTAAAATGTAGATTTCACATTAAAGCATATCCTAAGTTATTCACATTAATACCCATTAGGATACTGTGTAAAATTCAGTGTCAAATCTAGATTTTTTGTAACTGCTCTACACTGTTTGGTAGCTTCAGTCACTTCCAGACTGTTCTCTCCATTTATTTCAATATGGGGAAAAGTAGAAAGAAACTTGAAATACTGTAGTCTTTGTCTGCGAAGGTTCTCATTTATCCAGGTCATGGTATATCTATAAAGAAAAAATCAAGGCAACTGGACTTACTGTAGATTTCTTGAAAAATGTTTCACTCGTTCTTCCAACGAGCTTTCTCAATTCTGAGATTTGAGAAAGCTTGTTGGAAGAACGAGTGAAACGTTTTCAAGAAATCTACAGTAAGTCCAGTTGCTTTGATTTATTCTTTACAGATATACTGTAGTCTTTGGCTTCCTACCTCCTAATGTCCGCTGCAGAAGGAGATATATAGATAAATGAAACTCAAATGACTCAAACAGGGAATTCAAAGCTGTTTGTGTGTCTGCAGAGGAAAAGTCTTTTGATTACAGCAGCCTCAGCAATTGTTAAGGAAAGCAGTCTCCGCAGTGTGAGATGGGTTTCAGGAAAGGAGTGTGCTAACACAGGGAGCAGAGAAGTGAGGCTTGGCTCTAGACTATCAGAAGACTACTAGAAGTGGGAAGACTAGTAGACTTCCCATCTGTTCCATGGCAGACGATTATAACTTTTAGTGAAATATGAAGAAGGAGAAATCTGCAGTGCAAACAGCTGAACTGAGCTGAAAGGACAGGCCTCACAAAAGCATTGTACATGACGCTCTAAGAGTAGAGTGAAGATTTTATATATCACTGGAGCACTTTTTTATTTTAAAAATCCTTATTTTGACAATAAATCAAATTAAATTTATTTCATACATTGTAAACTATAATATTTCTAATGTCACAAATAACTTCTCTAGCTCTTTTACCTTTTTTATTATAAATATATTTGAAGATGATATATATTTGGGGGGAGGGTAATATTTATTTCATATACAGTATATTGTACGGTAATTCAGTCCCCCTAGAACAGCCCTCTAGGACTGAGTTACAAGTGTTCCTGTGTTTATTTTCATGGAGCACATTTGAAGATAATAATCTTCAATGATATGGCATGAAAATCACAACAGAAACCGATAAAAATGTAATTAAAGGGTTTTCTAGGACTCCAGTATTGATGGCCTCTACTCATGATAGGTCAGCAATATCAGATTGGTGTAGTCCAACTTCTGGCACTTCCACCAAATGCTTGAAGAGGTTGTGATACTCTGGTGAGTGCTATAGCGCCCTCAAAGCTTACCAAGCACAGTGCTGTATATTGTGCATCATATATGTCACCAATTAGCGTGATATCACTTACCAAAGAAAAGGCAGAAGCACTGAGTCAAGGTGAGGTGCCAGGAGTTGGACCTCCACCAATCAGATATTGATGACCTATCTTGTGGAAAGGTCATCAATATTGAACTTTCAGAAACCCATTTATATTAAGATGACACAGTAGCTGATAAAGATTAAAATAGTCTCAATTAGGTGATACTTTGTGATGTTGAAACTATAGAGCCACAGTCTGGTGCTATGCAGTGACCAAAATATACACAAGTATTAGTTTAGCAAATGGAAAACTCAAATTTTTACTGGAGTTTCCCGTATAAATGTAAACAATTAGGACCATACATTCTAGGTAATATTCATATCACCAATAAATGGTAACAATACATTAATGTGTCTTCCTCACCTGTTTGAAACTTATAGCTTTCACTGACTTTACTGCATTGGGCTCCAGTAGCTATCACTGACATATAGTACTGATTGCCACACAGGAGATTTTTCATTTCACATGACGTATGGGGTGTTTGACACGTGTATTTTTCTCCAATAGTGTCTGTTACCTCTATGGTGTAATTCACTGCACCTTGTGCATCTTTCCAGGTCAGAACAACCAAATCGGAGGTGATATCAGCCTGTAAATTCACTGGAGAGCATGGAACTAAAAGATGGACAAATTCACAATGTATTATTCCAGATTGTTATGCAACAAAACTGCAATATGAATGCATTGAAAAATCATAATGTGGTCTGAAAACATTACTTTCTTGCGAAACATCCATGGCATCAACTTTTCATGCAAGAATTTTAGTTTGATCATCCTACTCCTTTAGGTTGTGTGACACAGTGAGAGGTTTGATCTGGGAAACAGGTATTTTCCTCCCAGGGAGTTTGAAGTACAGTCCGATGCCTCTGAAGTAGGCCTCGGTGCTGTACTGTCTTTCAGGAAGTCAACGGGGAGGAGCATCCCGTTGTCTTCCTCAGCCGTAAGCTCACCCCAGCCGAGACCCGGTATAGTATAGTGGAGAGAGAGTGCCTGGCTATCAAGTGGGCACTAGAATCTCTCCGCCTTTTTTTATTGGGGAGAATATTCCGCCTGGTGACCGACCACGCCCCTCTCAAGTGGATGAGCCAGGCCAATGACAGTAATGCTCGGGTCACTCGATGGTTTCTCTCCCTACAAAACTTTAAGTTTTTGGTGGAACACAGGGCAGGCCGGTTACAGGGAAACGCAGATGCCCTGTTCCGGGTACACTGTCTGACGTGTGTTCACCCCCTCAAGGTTGAACAAAGGGGAGGGGGGGCTATGTGACACAGTGAGAGGTTTGGTCTGGGGAAACAGGTATTTTCCTCCCAGCATGTGCTGCTGGGTTGATTTACAGCCAGGTGAGGTCAAATACCGGACCAGATTTTAAATGCTGGTCCGGGTTTTGGCAGCACCTGGCTGCCCTTAAATAGGCAGCTGGGCTCAGAAGCCATGTCTCTGTGTTGAGATCTGGGAGCCTTGTGTCTGGATGAAGGCTTGCTACCTGTTTGCCGTGAAAACAGGTTGGTGCTGCTATCAGCAAGGACTCTTTGAGGCAGAATTGCTGCATGGTGTGAATTACCACCAACACCACAAGGTGACTTTTTATTTGAATATGACTTCTTGTTTTGTCACTTGCCTAAAGTGTGAATAAAACACTGAACTGTTTGATCCAAAGAACTTGTTGTTGCCTCTATACTGCGTCCGCTAATCCTGTCCCCACATTTGTTTTTATCAAAATATGTTAAAAATGCCTAAAACACAAAAAAAGGGCAACCACATAACAACTTTTACTCTGATATACTTTCTTTTATCTGTTTATCTGTTAGATAATTAAAATCTAAAGGGCAAAAACATATTAAAGAATATTAAGTGTTCTCTATATTTCTCGCTTCACCCTATTGTTTGCATTTGAATAGGAAAAAACATGCAATGTTCAGACTGAACTTATAGTCCCTGTTTGAAAATTTTGTGGTTTCACGGGTTTGTCCAAGATATTATTATTGATGGTCTATCCTAACTAAAGACCATGCATATCTGATAAATGGGGGTCCAACTACCCATACACCTACCTGTTATGAAGTAGCTATGGTGATGGAAGTATATGCTGAAACTACACAGTTCCATCCATTGTGTAGTCGTGGATGAAGCTGGTTACTGCAGCGCTGCTCCAATTCTTTCTAATGGGAGCAGCCCTGCAGTAACCAACTCTGTTCACTACATAACTGATGTAGCTGTCTAGTTCCGGCACCTACTTCTGCCGCCAGAGCTACATTGTAACAGCTGCCACTCAGTTACTGATAGCCTGTTATAAGGACCTATAAGGACCTATATAAAAATCCTGGACAGCCCCTTTAAGGAGGTGTTCAGTTACAGTGCATTGAGTAATGTGATACACTTTATTTTAATGTATATGTATACGTTTATATTGGGTTGCACTGTATTATAATTAATTTTCTTCGGTGATCAGAAGAATAGTTTTGAACAAAGTACAACCCCAATTCCAAAAACGTTCAGACACTGTGTAAAATGTCAATGAAAGTAAATAAAAGAAGAATGCAATGATTTGCAAATCTCATAGACCCATATTTTATTCATAATAGATTATGGAACACATACATTATAGAACACATAGATTATAGAACACAAAAACAGCTGGAGGAGCACTTTACAACTAAGTCATATAACTGAGTCAGAAGCAAAGATGGGCAGAGGTTCACCAATCTGCGAGAAACCGTGACAAAAAATTGTGGAACAATTTAAGAAATATGTTCCTCAACATAAAACTGCAAAGACTTTAAATATCGCACCATCTACAGAACATAATATCAAAGGATTCAGAGAATCTGGAGAAACCCATATGGACAAAGGACAAGGCTGACGGTCAATATTGGATGCTCGGTATCTAAGGATCCTGAGGTGGCACTGCATTAAAAACAGACATGATTCTGTACTGGAAATAACTGTATGGTAATGCCCCTGAGTAAGGCTACTTTGGAGTCTGGACATTTGTGGAAATTTGAACATATTGCAAAGCCAGCAACCCCATACTTTATTTCACTTTCAAGGGTTAACTTGCACTATGATTTATGCCATTGTTCATTGTTTATACTTTTGACAGTGGACTTTTGACCATCTGTTTAGCTCTGTCAGATGGTTGTGCATGTATGGAAACTGCTTAGTCATTCCCATTGACTTGTATTTAGCAGTGAGCGACCCTAGTTGTCTTCAGATAGGGACTAAAGTAAAGTAGAAGAGACTCTGCCGGGCAGCACAAGTGACCAGAAGACACTGAGACTGGGATATTCTGCCTTAAAAATGAGCCACATACTCTGGGCCACCAGCCCTTTGGCCAGGGTACCAGCCTTCTGAGAGAGAGAGGGACAGCTAGCTCAGGCCTTTCCTTAGCACTGAACCTTCTGCCAGAGAGGAGACTGGAAAAGCCAGCTCAGTGCCTTGCCGGTATTGTTTTGCATGTGAGTTCCTCCAGTAAACAAACACACTGCTTACTGCAAACCCTGACTCTCTGGACTTATTTCCCATTAGGGTGTACCATGCCTTATCATCCTCTTAGAAAGCAGCAACATGTGATTACAACTCAACGGTGTCCAGGTAATCTAGCATAGTGTTGGGGCCCCTCAAATACAGTCACTAAGCAAGCAATCCACAAATACAAGTTTTAAGCTGTATCATGCAAAGAAGAAGCCATAAATCAATATAATCCAGAAACTCATATGAATCAAACATTTCAATTCTTTTTGGAAACCATGGACGCTGTGTCCTGCAAAAGAGAGGGACCATGCAGCCTGATATCAGTGCACAGTTCAAAAGCCTGCATCTCTGATGGCATGGTATTGCATTAGTGCCTATGGCTTGGGCAACTTACACATCTGGAAAGACACCATCAATGCTCAATAGTACCTATCCTGACCTATCCAGACAACGTATCTTTCAGGGAAGAACTTGTTTATTTCAGCAAGACAATGCTAAACCACATACTGCATCCATCACAACGGCATGGCTTTGCAGAAAAGAGTCATTGACCTTTCATCAATAGAAGACATTTGCCGCATCATTGAATGAAAAATCCAGCAAAGAAGACCAAGGACTGTTGAGCAGCTAGAATCCCACATCAGATAAGAACGGGGGAACATTTTTCTTCCAAAACTCAAGCAATGGGTCTCCTCACTTCCCAGATGTTTACAGACTGATGTTAAAAGAGGGGATGCTCCTCAGGTGGTAAAATGTATCACTTTCACCATCTCATATGTGTTCTATGATCTACTGTGAATAAATATGGGTCTATAAGATTTGCAAATCATGGCATTCTGTTTTTATTTACATTTTGCACAGCGACCTAACCTTTTGGGAATTGGGTTTATATTATAATACTGAAATATAGTAAAATAATGATGTATTCTCACCTGTTAGAAGCTCGGTGACATTACTTTCCTTACTGCTGCAAAGCTCGTTGTGTCCCTTGACTGCTATAGTGTAGATTTCCCCACATAGCAAATCCTGTACCTGACAAGTGGTGTCCTCACTGCTGCAGCTGTGCCCTCCATGTGAGCTGGTCATTGATAATGTATAGTTAAAGGCTCCAGGTGAATCAGCCCAAGATACCTGTACTGAATTATCCGCACAGCTCAGGGAAGGATGTACATCCTCCGGTACACAAGGGGCTGTAGATTAGAGTTGACATCATGACAAATTATTTATTAAAGGCATTGGTTTTGGCATTAACTCTAATAATATTTCCTGTACCTTTAAAGGACCTAAAAGAATTAACAGAGCCTCATAATTTGTGCAGATTTTCTAGCATCACCTATACATTATTGTATATTATATATTGTGGACCTACAGATCAGATCTAGTGCAAATAGTTTTTCAGAGTTATGTTACCAAAAAAGCCACACCATGAATAAACCCTCCTGGACCACCAGTGGTAAGACTTTTTAAAAGACCCTAAGGCAGTGATGACTGACCTTCGGTACTCCAGCTGTGGTGAAACTACCACTCCCAGCATGCTCCATTCATTTCTGTGGAGTTCTGAGAACAGCCAAGCAAGTGTGCATCTTGGGAGTCGTAGTTTTACCACAGCTGGAGTGCCGGAGGTTAGACATCATGGGCCTAAGGTAACAGATTTTGGGTTCCTTCTTAAGATGACTAGCCCAAGTGCTATCCATTCATTAAAATGTTGGCTCTATAAAATTCAATCAAAACCTGTTAAATAGATTATTATTATAAATATGAGGTTTGTAGAAGTAACATAAAAGGTTTGTGACTCTGAAGGCACAGAGCAGTCATGAAGCTCTCATCTTTTTCATTTTCATCTAGAACAATGACACAGTTACAGTAATATTCATCATTCTGTATTCAACTATGTTTGAATGGTATTGAATGTAACTTTCTATAATTTTAATATCAGTTAGTTGTATCAAAAAATGCACAAAACAGCTTGAGATCTGGTTGGACCCCACTGCCTTACCAGAATGGATGTTGACATTTTTACTTCTTGGCCCATTACAGTATTTGTTGGTAGCATACACGGATGCAGTGTGTTCCAGTCCACAAGGCAGGCTAAGAAAGGTACAATTCGCTTCTGTGGATTTGCACGTTCTATTGACACCATCAGATCCCATCAAGATAGAGGTGAAATTTTCAGCATCAGCTATCTGATTCCAAGACAGAACCAATGATCTGGTATCACAGTGCATGTCTGTCACAACATGGGCAGGAGCACAAGGAGCTTGAAAAGCAAGATATGGAACTTATAAAAATTATGTAAATGTAAACCATCAGACTTGTTCAGACATCTTCCAAATGTTATTATTGACCTAACTACAACTTGCCTTCCGGTCAGCATATAGTATAAGCAGAACCTCATATCTAAACAGATGTAACATTATGGCCAAATCTTGGAACCCTTAGTACAATAAAAAAATCAAACCTCATTCCATAACTAACCTTACAGCCCAAAAGTCCCCCTTCAGCCTAAGCATTACCTACCCAGCCAAGCATAAGCCTAATCTTCTCCCAATAGTTTGTCTTTCCATGACCCAGGTGCAACCCCTTAACTGTGATCGGCCATTATGTGTAGGATAGTAGGATGCTGGGGAGTAGATTGTGGGTCAGTCAGTAGTTTATTACTGCAGAATGTTCAGTACACGACATTACAGTCATTGGGTAAGTGTCTCCTACCAGCACTGACTACATCTGCCTTCCCATCTTAACATCTCTTCAAGACAGTCAAGTTATTATGGGGGGAAGGGAGGCGGTTAACCCTTTCTACTCTGGAGGTTTTTTGTTTTTGCGTTTTCGTTTTGCGCTTCCTGCCTTCCCAGAGCCATAACTTTTTTATTTGTTTGTTCACATAGCCACATGAGGGCTTGTTTTTTGCAGGACAAGTTGTACTTTCCGATGCCACCATTTAATATTGTATATGATGTAGTGGGAAGCGGGAAAAAAGTTTTAAATGGGGTGGCGTTCGATGTGCTATAAAATCTACCAGTTACTTTTGTTCTACAGGTCACTATGAATCCGGCGATACCTTATATGTATAGTTTTTCTTGCATTTTGATAGTGATAAAATAATAAAAAAGTGGCAAAAAATCAGTTTTATTTTTTTCATCGCCATATTTTGACCCCTATAACTTTTTTGCGGGGCGATCTGAACTTTTTGATCTCTTTATTTTATTTTTTATAGAAAATTAAGCAAAAATGAAGTGAATTGGCCATTTTGACGCTTTTTTTACGTTTTGCTGTTTGCCATATAGGGAATATATTTTTATATTTTCGCACATCGCGACATTCATGATGTGAATTTATTTTATTTTTTTGTGATTTGAATTTTTATTTATTTTTTAAAAACATTGATTTATTTATTTATTTTACACTTTTTTATAGTTCCCATAGTTAACTGTAACAAGCAATCATTAGATTGCTATTCTCATAGACCCTAATGCACTAGCACTGGAGTCTATAAGAAAATTGCTACTTTCCTATGGAGCCCTATTACAGGCAAGGACTCCATAGGAAATACTATGCAGCAGCCTCCTGTCATTCACAAAGACAGGGGCTGCTGCACACAAGCTCCGGCTCCTCCGATCGCCGCACGGGAGCATCACCAGGACTGACCATGGCATGTGAGGGGTTAAATGGACGCAATCGGCATTACTGCTGGTTGCGGACATTAGCTGCGGGCGTCTGCTATAAGAAACAGCAGGCCACCCGCGGCTATGGCACACGCTCTGCTCTGGAGCGGGCTCCATCTTTAAAGACAAGTACGGCGCTGGTCGAGAAAGGGTTAAGCTGATCAATGATGCATGATACTGACACTCTTAATGTGGGCCACTCTAATGGCCCGGTTAAAGCCACAGAAAAAACTGTGAGGGTACTAAAACAGGTGCACACATTTCATTACTAGCGTTTTGGGTGTAACGTGATCTACTTTTATTTTTATTCTGTTTACTCTCCATATTATTGCAGTAGACCTCCACATCTCCAAGGTCTAATGCACTGCAGTCTAAAGTGACTGTTACTGTTTATGACTCAGGAGCCAGTGATACGGTTCTTGGCCTGTCTTCAAGTTTCAGTATGTCTATGACACCTCTGGTGTCCATAGTGCTTAATAGTATTTGCTGCTTCTAATAGGGAGCCACATACAAGGAGATTAAGGGACACTACCTGGGGTACCCCAGTTTATACTGTACTTTCCAAAAACTACAGAAAGACTCGAATAGTGATATTGTTCGTACCTGTGACAAGTTGGGTGACAATGCTGCTTTCACCTTCGCATCTTACATTGGACGGTGTGACAACTAAGTGATACGTGAGTCCACAGTTTAGATGATCAAGGTCACAGGTAGTTGATGCGGTTTCACATGTAAGTCCATCTAATTCTGGTGCAATAATAGATGCTAAATAATTATCAGCCCCAGGTGTCCTGCTCCAGGACAGAACTGCATGGTTGGTCTGGCAGTCAATGACTGTAGTGACATTCTGAGGCTTGCAGGGTGCTGGTAAAGACAATACTGCAAGTCAATTTATAGGCAAATTTTCCAAAATAACTATGTAAAAATATGTATAAAACATTCATATTCTGTTTTACAGCATACAGTGCTGCTTGAAAGTATGTGAACCATTTAACATTATCTATATTTCTGCATAAATCTGACATACTACAAAAGATGTTAACACCAGTTATAAAGATAAAAATCAAACAAATGAGTCCAAAATCTTAGACTGGGTCATTTATTTATTGAGGGAAATAATCTAATATCACATGTTCGTGAGTGACAAAAGTATATGAACCTTTGCTTTCGGTATCTGGTGTGATCCCCTTGTGCAGGGATAATTGTAACTAAATGTTTCCAGTAATTGTTGATTAGTTCTGCGCCTAAAACAGGTGTGGAAAATGATGAATGAGACGGGCCTGCAGACCCATTCCCTTCCCCAGCCAAGTCACGCCCGCTTTTTTAGACCTGGCATGGATGGGGAAAAGACTGCGTTGCAAATAACCTTTGCGCTGCAATCTGCACCAGAAACAAGCCTAATATAGGTGTATAATAGGTGTACCTTATCATATTAAGAATTTTAGGGGTCATTTACTAAATGATATATGCCAGTTTCTGGCGTATATCTGTCAGAGATTGCGGCACAATGTTTTTTTGCAACTTTTTCCTTCTTTATAATCATATATTGTGTTGTCTGTGAATAAACCAATAATAGGTTTTAGGTTTCTAAGAAAATAAAAAAAATACGCTATTCTCAATATACTGTAGTAAGGCCTTTTATTGTTAGTATATTATTATATATTATTTATTATAGTATATCCTTTTACTATTGGTTAAATGAGAGATAAAAAAACATTTATGTAAGCTCCTGGAACTTAAATTTAGGATTTCTACATGAATGGCAGACCACTTACCCCTAAGCTATAGGATTACCACATAGAGATGGGTTTTTTTTTATGCTTATAAGCTAACAGCTATTACTGGTGTTCTTATATGTTGTTTTTTTTATTTTCCTTGTGAATAAAGCAGTGATATGTAGATTCGTTTTCTGAGCAGATTTCAGGGTGGTGAAGCTATAGTACATAGAGTATATGATATGTACATACTAGGACACAACTCTACTCTCAACATGTCTAGTCTTGTCAATCCAGAGGAGGGGGAGTGTGCAGAGCACAGGGGGTGTTACAAAGCAGTGCTCAAATGATTCAGCCCCGCCTCCTGGTGCTCCAACATGCTCCTTTGAAATATGAATAAAAAGCTAATATCTTTGCAGCTGTTTAGCATACAGACAAAAGAAACGTATAGTTTTAATCAGGATAATGAGCCCTATCAGGCAGTATGCCTTGTTTAATATGGTTGATCCTGGTAACAAAGGCGCTTTAAATAAAACATATCATCCACTCACAGCTGATTGTCATCTATTTGATTGAAAACACCTAACTCTAGTTTCACCTTCAAATGATCTGCTCATCTTAAAGGTTCACATACTTTTGCCACTGTAAGAGAAGTCATCAGGGCCACTTCCATCGTCTGCACTGGCTCCTCAGGGGCTCAATGCGGATACCAAATAGTTTCAACAGAAAAAAAGATAGTGTGTCTCATTGGATACTTTATTAAAGAGGCACCATACGGAGGCACACAGAGATATCGGGACACCATGTGTGCAGTATGCCTACATGCATTGCATTTACATTTCTATAAACAGTAATCAATCACCTCTCTAGAAAAATGATGTAGCTATGAAATCATTGTTTACATAGCAACATGATTTTTGCAGCAGGAACATTAGGATAATACAAAACTTCCTAGAACTTGCCTTTTCACAGAATACCACCTGTCTTACAACAGTCCATATTCTGCTTCCTATACACAGACTATATTTGTCATATAAAGTAGGTCTGATGATGGCTTTGTTGGGCAAGATTGGATAAAATGTAAATTTATCCCCGTAGCCGTGCTCTGATTATCCTAAAGCTCAAGAAGGTAATTGGATTCATTCTGATAGGATTATACTAGAGGATGACTAGAGAATGCAGCTAAAGAAACATATGCAGGAATGGAAATTGTAGAATAGAATAGAATAAGGGTCGGTCAAGTCTATCTTCTATACATGTGATCTAAGATTTTGAGGTATTGTGATGAAATTACCTGTAAAAACATAATCTGTGGAGTTGACTCTGCTGCTACAACTTGGCCCAGACGTCTCCACCATTACTGCATATTTCTGGCCACATATTAAGCCATAAATTGTACATCTGGAATCAGATGTGTTGCATATGCTTTTCCCTCCATCCTCAGTGCTGAGCATAGCTGTGTATGTGACTTCTCCTGCGGCTGCCTCCCAGGTGATGTCTGCGTAGTCACTGCCACAGATGTGCTGTGCGCCAATGTTGCTTACTGCGCAAGAAGCTGAAATAACGTGACAGCAATTATTTCCATACTTATGCAAGGCTTATGCCATGATTGATGTAAAAAATGAAAATCAGACATCATATAGTACATGATAGTAACTTTTTAACAAACCTAGAATGACATTCACTGCTCCAACTGATTACCTTTAGCCTGGCAGCTCAGGGAGTGTGTCCTTTCTACTGTAGCTCTCTCCCTGTAACTCCCACAGCTTCTAACAAAAGATATGGCTGGTGGCAGCTGAAGATTTAGGCTCCTTTCACACTAGCGTTCGTCGGTCCGCTCGTGAGCTCCGTTTGAAGGAGCTCACGAGCTGACCCGAACGCCTCCGTCCAGCCCTGATGCAGTCTGAATGGAGCGGATCCGCTCAGACTGCATCAGTCAGGCGAGCGGATCCGTTCAGACTTACAATGTAAGTCAATGGGAACGGATCCGCTTGAAGATGACACCATATGGCTCAATCTTCAAGCGGATCCGTCCCCCATTGACTTTACATTGAAAGTCTGAACGGATCTGCTCAGGCATCTTGCGCACTTAGAAATTTTTCTAAGTTATTAATGCAGACGGATCCGTACTGAACGGAGCCTCCGTCTGCATTAATATGATCGGATCCGTTCAGAACGGATCCGATCAAGCGCAAGTGTGAAAGTAGCCTTAAACTGCGCACGTTCAACCAGCTCAGTGAGATGGACAAAAAAATAAGGAAAAGAACAAACAACAGGTGGCACTATACAGATAGATTTTATTGGATAGCTCACTGGCTATACAAAATTTTTAATTACATGCAATTACAAAAATATTCAGATCCAGGGGCTGTTTTGAAAAATGTAGTATATGTAGAATGTAGAATACACACATGGAAAAAAAAAATTGTACCATTCTGTTAAAGTGTAACTGCCATTCTATTTTTATTTATGTAATGTGTAGGGGCAGTAATACTGACCTTTTTGTGATACACTTTAATTACTGAAATCATACATTTCTATAAGAAAAATAGCTTCAAAGTGGCCCATTTTAAAGGGAGTCTGTCAGCAGATTTACCCCTTTTTAACAGTTACCATACCGCTGTAGCCGCAACACAGATGATTAACACAGTACCTTTATATGCTTTGGTGGACTTTTAAATATGCCAAAAACGAACTTTGATGAGGGCTCGCAAGTGCCCAGGACGGAGTCCACCGGGTTGGAGCCCAGGCAGCTCTGCCTCTTCGGCTCTTATCCCCGCCCAGCCTCCTCCTCTGTCCGCCTATCTATTTTCTCTCCCCCTCAGTGAGATCCCGCGCCGACGCAATAACTTCCTTGGCCGGGGCATGCGCACTGCGAAGCCCATTGCTGACACGGCATCGCAGTAGCTTATGTGCATGCCCCGACCAAGGAAGTCATCGCGTCGGCGCGGGATCTCGCTGAGGGGGAGAGAAAACAGATAGGCGGGCAGAGGAGGAGGCTGGGTGGGGATAAGAGCCGAAGAGGCAGAGCTGCCTGGGCTCCAACCCGGTGGACTCCGTCCTGGGCACTTGCGAGCCCTCATCAAAGTTCGTTTTTGGCATATTTAAAAGTCCACCAAAGCATATAAAGGTACTGTGTTAATCATCTGTGTTGCGGCTAAAGCGGTATGGCAACTGTTAAAAAGGGGTAAATCTGCTGACAGACTCCCTTTAAGTCTTAGCAACGCTCCTCTGTCTTCTGTTTACATAACAGTGGAGACTTGCTAACACTGACTGTGTTATGTAAACAGAAGACAGGGGAGCGTTGCTAAGGCCTCAAAATGGGCCACTTTAGAGCTATTTTTCTAATAGAAATGTATGATTTCAGTAATTAAAGTATATTACAAAAAAGGTCAGCGCCACTGCCCCTATACATTGCACAAATAAAAATAGAATGGCAGTAAAAGTAAAAGAAAGAAAAACCCACAATGGTCAGTGAAATAACTTGAAACTCACAAAAGTAATGATACATACAAATTTACTGAAAATCAACTAATAAAAATCAGACGCTGCTTGCTGAATTGATGTTCAACAGAATACTTTACACAACAAACTAATGAAACTGGTCTGGATTTAAAACTCTTAAAGGGGTTCTGCAGTTTGTTTAAACTGATGATCTATCCTCTGGATAGATCATCAGCATCTGATCGGCGGGGGTCTCACACCCAGGACCCCCGCCGATCAGCTGTTTGAGAAGGCAGCGGTGCTCCAGGAGCGCTGCGGCCTTCTCACTGTTTACCGAAGGCCCAGTGACGTCACGATTAGTATCAATGGCCTGGGTGGGGCTAAGCTCCATGCAAGTGAACAGAGCTTAGCTGCGCCCAGGCCAGTTGGTACTAGTCGTGATGTCACTGGGCCTGTGGTAAACATTGAGAAGGCCGCACAACCTTTTGAGGCAATTACTGCAATCAAGCAATTTGTTACTCTCAATGAGACTTCTGCACCTGTCCCTGGTTTTGACCCACTCCTCTTCCCCAAACTGCTCCAGCTGTCTCGGGTTTGAAGGGTGCCTTCTCCAGACTGCATGTTTTTAGCTTCGCCCACAGATGTTCAATAGGATTTTAGATCAGGACTCATAGAAGGCCACTTTAGAATAGTCTTATGCATTGCTCTTAGCAACTCTTGGATGTTTTTAGCTATGTGTTTTGGTTTATTATCCTGTTGGAGGACCTATGACCTGTAACTGATAGCAAGCTTTCTGATACTGTGTAGCCCATTTCGATCAAGAATGCCTTAAATGTCTTGAAATTTCATTGTACCCTGCACAGTATCAAGACACTCTGTGCCAGATTCAGCAAAACATAAGCAAGCCTCCATGTTTCACAGTAGGTACAATGTTCTTTTCTTTGTATACTTCATTTTTTCGTCTATGAATATAAAGCTGATGTGACTTGCCAAAAAGCTCCAGTTTTGTCTCATCTGTCCAAAGGAGATTCTCCCAGAAGCTTTGTGGCTTCTCAATACGCATTTTGGCAAATTCCTTCTCGGTCGTCCTTGATTAAAGGGGTATATTGGTAGGAACAAGTTATTCCCTATCCACAGGATAGGAGATAACTATCAGATCAGTGGGGGTCCTATTGCTGGGACCCCCACCAATCAGGAGAACGGGGGCCCCATAGCCCCTGCGGGTCCATTGCTGCTCCCCTATAATGACCAGAGCGGTCAGTCGCACATTCTATGGGAGTTCTGGAGATAGCCGAGTACAGAAATGAATGGAGTGGGCCTGGCGACTGGCCGCTCCGGTCATTTCAGTGGAGAATAGAAGAGGCCTGCAGGAGGTACGAGGCCCCCGTTCTTGTGATTGGTGGGGGTCCCAGATGTAGGTCCCCCCCCCCCCCCCCCGATCTGATAGTTTTCCCCTATCCTGTGGATAATATATGCAACTATAATAACGGGAACATCAAGCTACTTGGAGATGGTCTTATAGCCTTTACCTTTAACATGTTTGTCTATAATTTTCTTTCTTTCTTTCTTTTTTATTTATTATTGAAGATAATTGTTACAATAGCAAAATACATAGACACTCATTTGAAATATTTTGCAGTAATAAAGTGGAACAAAAAGAATAGAAAAGTCAAATAAAATAAAATGCGGTAGTTCTTACTACCTAAAAGTACAAAGTAGCGAATCGACAATTGCTGGCCCAGGTAATCAAATTAAATGTTGCAAAGGAGATATTGCCATGCAGAACAGTCTAACCATAGGTATTACACACTTCTAATGATGAATTGAAGTATGTATTGATTCTCCTAAAAAAAAGAGAGAGTTATATTTACATGATAAACATACATCCCATGTATTTTTGAAAGCCACAATGTTATCCAGCAAAGAAGCAATCATGAACTCATGCCAGCAATTATTGTTCACTCCTTGTATTACTCTAGCCATTGATGGTATGGCTGGAGTTCTCAAGTTATGTGCAATTTATTCACTCACTACAGTAAGCACATGGAGAATAATAGTTTTGTAGAATAAAGAAAATTGTCCGGAGTTGATGTTCAGTAATGGGGCCTCAATAATTATTAGAAAACCACATATAAATGATAAAAGTCCCCCAATCCTTTTCCAGAACCTCAAAATACATGGGCATTCCCACCATATATGTAAAAAGGATCCAATTTCCCGACATCTCCAGCATGTACTGGGAACGTCGCTAAACAAGGACATCCTTGCAGGCACCATAAACCATTGATATAGTAGTTTCCTAGATATTTCAATATGATTTGAGCATCTAGAGATTTGGGGAATTACAGTGTATGCTTCCTGCCATTCAGTTTAAAAGGATCCTATAACAGTAAGATATTCCCTTATTTATGGTTGAGATGGAAGTAATCCAACTGCCCATTGGAGATTTTGGTGTTCCAGCGGCCAGATTATATTAGCTAAAGTATGTCTGTAAAAATGTAAAAGTATCTGAGGGTGATAGTGAAAATTTGTTCTTTAAACTCTTAAAGCTGGTAGGTCGGTTATCTGAGATTAGATCTGATAATTTACATATGCCTTTTGATCTCCAATTAGACAAATCGCTGATCGGTATAATGGATTCAAGCAATTCAATACCTGCATCCAGAAAGTTCATGGAAAACAGTTTGTGTTTAATAACTAATGTCCACCAGGAATACATGAGAGATAATAAGTGGTATATGGAATAGTGTGGCAGCCTCTAATTTCGCAGATACAGTATACCTAGTCTGTCTAGACTGTAAGTTTCAATGTCAACCCAGTGTTTAGATGTATCTCGAAGCCAGAGAGGTTTTAATTGATCTAATATGACAGCTCAATAATAGTAGCTAATAGAAGGACTTCACCATACCCCCATCTTAACCTCCCTATAAAGTATATCCGCTCTAACCTTTTGGGGTTTTATTGTTCCAAATAAATCTCATTAATAAAGATTGGATCTTTGTTAGAAAGGCGTTAGATAAGCGAATCGGGACGTTTCTAAACATATAATATTTTGGGAATTATTAACATTTTGACAGCTGCTATGTTTCCAAACCAAGAGACTTCACCAGTTCTAAAACTATTTAGTTCCTTCTTAATTTCACCAAGAAGGGGTAAGTAGTAGGTCTCGAATAGCTTAGAGACAGGGTATGTGAGTTTTATGCCTGAATATGATAAAGCTGAAGTTTCCCATCCAAAAGAGTATCCAGATTTTAGTTGTGATACTGTCTTAGATGGAAGACCTATATTCAGGATAGATGGTTTGGATTGATTCACTTTATAATATGAAACCTTAGTAAAGTTGGTGAGTGCCTTGATAATAGCTGGGAGAGACTCTGCAGGGTTTTTGCATATGAGAATAATGTCATCTGCAAACAATCCTATACGGAGCTCAGTTTGGCCTATACCCTGTAGAGAGGGGTCAGCTCTTATTGTTTCAGCTAAGGGTTCAATCATAAGGACAAAAATCATGGGGGATAAGGGGCAACCCTGTCTTGTACCGTTTGTAAATGTGAAACTTTGAAATAAAAAACATGAAGAAAAAACTGATGCGGATGGGCTGGAATAGAGAGCCATCACAGCAGAAAGATTTTTTCCAAATTTACAAAGCACCTCTTTCAAATAACCCCAGTGGACTCTATCGAACACCATCTCTGCATCCGAGGATAGAAGCAAAGAAGGCGTTTCAATCTGCTCCACAAGTAAATTAGATCTACAATCTTCTGGTGCCATCAATTGTTTGTCTATGTTTTATAAAGCCCACCTGATCTGTTTTATTATTCTTGGGAGGATGTTAAGCAATCTATTAGCCAATATTTTGGAGTAGATCTTCAGATCTCCATTTAGTAGGGATATTGGACTGAAATGTTCTGCTTTATTTTGTGTTTTCCCTGGCTTGGGGAGAGTGACAATTAAAGCATGAAGCATTTCCCTCGGTATGTTGCCCATGTCCATTATATTGTTAAATACTAATAATAAATGAGGAATAAGGTGGTTCATTTTTTTATAAAACTCGTTTGAGAGTCCGTCTGGACCAGATTTATTTCATTTATGTTTCTGAATAACTGATCCAATTTCTTTCATTGAGAGAGATGGTAAACTCAAAGCACTCAGAAAAGCTTGTATAGCTTTTTTATTTGGTCGAGGGGTCTGAGAATCATGCTTTAGGTTATATACATCTAAATAGTACTCCGCAAAGGCATTGGTTATGCCCTGAGGATTAAGTAGTTTGCTCCCTTTTTTATCATAATGATAAGGGATTTTAGCTTTTGCCATTTTGTTTTTATATTTACCGGCTAACAAGCGTCCTGCTTTATTCCCCGTTCCATAAAAGTGCACCCTATTCCTCCTATACAAATATTCATAGTGATCATGGTACAATCTGTATAGCTGGGTTGGTAGGTCTTTGAGTTCACCTATCTGCTGAGGAGACATCTGAGTCTTGTTTTTAGGTTCAAGCACTTTAATGCTTTTTAAAAGCTCCTCTATTTTTTTTTTCCTTTTAGATTTTTCTCCATAGCTGCCAATTGTATACATTTGCCTCTTATCACTGCTTTATAGGCACACCAGTTCGTAAGAATAGATGTATCCTCATGGTGGTTAAAGTCTCTTTTTCCAATCTCATGCCTGTTTACCTATCAGATAATAAGGAGTTGTTAATTCTCCATGGAGATTGGGAAAATAAGTTGAATTGCTCCTCTATTGATATGCATATTGGTGCATGATCGGACCAGGTAATGCTTCCTATAGTAGATTTAGATACTCTCTACAACAGTCTCTTGTCAATGATTGCCATATCTATTCTGGAATATACCTTATGAGGGTGATTAAAAAAAAAAAAAGAGTAATCTCTTTCTGACGCATGTAAGATTCTCCATGTGTCATAGAGATCTTCTTTATGGAGAATATTATATAAATCTGTGTTTTTTTCGTTAGATTTAAATGGGAATGTATCTAATGTGGGAATTAATACCTTATTGAAGTCTCCAATGAGAATCAAAGCTCCCTTTCCCTCTCTCTTGAGAATACCCAAGAGACGCCTGAAAAACCTGCTCTGCTTTTTATTTTGCGCATACAGTGATTAAATGCAATATGGTAGATTATTGATTATGCAGTTTAAAATAATGTAACGCTCATTCTTATTATTGACAATAGAGAATGCTACTGAGTTTCTTATAGCTATTAATACGCCTCTTTTTTTTACATGAGTTAGGTGTAGTATATATATGCAGGAAATTTCTATTCTTGAGCCTATGGGAGTCCTTCTGGTGCAAATGGGTTTCTTGTGCACACATTGCATCACACATAAGTGATTTGGCCTCTTTCCACAAGAAGGACCTTTTAATTGGGCTATTCAGGCCCTTAACATTCAATGACACTATCGTTACTACCATGTTTAATGATACCAAAGGTTGGCATTAGTGTATCTTCTAAACTAAGGAATAAACTTACATATCTCCCATGCATTCTATTGAAAAGCGAAAAGTGTGCTGGACCAGTTGTAACTAACAAAAACAATATGCAAATAGGTCCTAAAGCATTGACCTGTTTAAAACTTAAAAAACATGTGTTTTTCTCAAGCCACCCTGACTCACATAGTTGGTCTAGTCGTGACATTGGGGGGTTAGATAGCATCTCTGAGTGTTGCCACCCAGGGACCTCACCTAGCCTACCTTAATCAGATAGTGAGAGAGAAGAGTAAACATTATGTGGTGCACAGAAGGAGAACAAAAGCTGTGTTAGACAACTTAGCTAGCAGTCCAAAGGACATTTCATTCAGGTGGATCCTATAATTTCAATTTCTCCCATCTTGATCTTTAACTCTTCAACCAGGTGAATGTTTCAATGACTTAGAGGATCCAATGACTGTCCACTCTTGCTTTAGGGTTGGTTTTTTCTTGCTTGGCAGTGGTGACTTTTCCATCGTTGAGGGAATTTGGAACCAATTCGCCACCAGTTTGGAAGCTGCTTGAGGGGAGTGTAGAGTATGATATGATCCATTCCTGTATATTATCAGTTTGACTGGTTAACCCCATCTGACGGGATACCTTTTTCTCTCAGAATTTTCGTTACTGCAGAGAATTTGTGCCTTCTGTTGAGAGTGGCAACCGACAGGTCTTCAAACAAAGAAATGTCAGCATATTTTTCTGGTAAATCAGTAGCATTTCTGGCTGCAGCCATTTTTTTTTTTTTTGAATTGGTAAAATTGCAGCCTGGCCAAAACATCTCTAGGTGCAGACGGAGGCAATTGTTTCTGTTTGGGGGTTCTATGTACCCTATCTATGATCATGTCTCTTTGATTAGAGTCCGGTAGCAGGATGACGAAAAAGATGATTAGGAAGTCCCTTAATTGTTCAGTTTGTACCGTTTAAGGAATCCCACGAAATCTAATATTGTTTCGGCAGGATCTGTCCTCAAGATCCACCAGTTTAAGCTTAACTGCCCCATGTCATCATACAACTCATTCTGCGTGTCCACTAGTGAGTTATGTGCATTCTAAAATTCATCCATTTTACCCTCTAAATGGGCCGTTCTGTCCCCTATGTCCTTTATTTATTTATTTATAGATATTTTGTACTGGTTTTTGAAAGTCCTCTTAAATAGAGCTGCGTAGCTCTTGTAACAGAGCCCTCGTGCTAGTTTCAGTAATGGCAGTGCCAATATTTGCTAACTGCATTCGGTTGTTGAGCCTGTTGGTAGCTGTGTTAGGGGATGAGACTGACCTGGTTGAGGGAGAGCCCAATAGTGTGCAGGATCTAAGTGAGTCTTGTGAAGTCTGGTAATCAGGATTCGCTGCACTTGCAAGCGATGAGGCATGTGGCAAACTTTCGTCAGTAGCTGCGTCATCCTCTCTCTGTGTGGTGCGGGTGCCACCTTGGGAATTGCTCGCCGGCTGAAAGAAGGACGTCATCTTTTTCTGTCTTTTTCTGCCTCCCTTTCACCATCTCTGCAGGTCTGGGATGTTTAGCCAGCTGAGTAGGAGTCAAATAGCTAAGTTAGCCGTCTTTTCTCTATGCTTTGAGACGCTTTTAGAGTAGGCTAGTGGCGGGGAAGATTCTCACACAGTGGTCCTACTTGGCATCTGACCAGGCCCCCCCCCCCCCCCCCCCATTTTCTTTCTAATCTCCTAGGACAACTCTCTCCTTAGCTTTCTTTGGCCCATGTTCAGGGTAGTGCATACCATGATACCAAAAAGCTTAGTGACTACTTTTCACCCTTTAAATAGGCAGACTGACTAATTGCAAGTTAGAAGACACCTGTTCCTATGGTCAAATTATTCTCAATCTTTTCTAGGGATGCCATCATTTTTGTCCAGGCCAGTTTCATTAGTTTGTTTTATAAATGATTCTCTTAAACCACAATTCAAATGCAAGGTATGATTTAGTTGATATCCAGTAAATTTTATTTAGTCATTTATTATTTTTATTCATTTATTCAAGCTATTTCACTGACTATTGTGGATTCTTCTTTCTTTAACAGAAGGGTACCAACAATTTTGTCCAAGTGTGTATGTTTCATGACAAAAGAAAAAGGAAAAAGTCTGGTACCGTGTTAGCCAATAGAAAACTAGTATAGTGCTCTCATTAAGAGAAACAAAATAGAAGTATTGCAGGTTTGATACCTTTTAATGGCTAACAAAAATAGAAGTAATGATATTACATAGCGAGCTTTCGAGACATCACCAGTCCCTTCATCAGGCGTACTACAAGAATATAGGAAGAGACAGCAATATACACTCACCTAAAGAATTATTAGGAACACCATACTAATACGGTGTTGGACCCCCTTTTGCCTTCAGAACTGCCTTAATTCTACGTGGCATTGATTTAACAAGGTGCTGATAGCATTCTTTAGAAATGTTGGCCCATATTGATAGGATAGCATCTTGCAGTCGATGGAGATTTGAGGGATGCACATCCAGGGCACGAAGCTCCCGTTCCACCACATCCCAAAGATGCTCTATTGGGTTGAGATCTGGTGACTGTGGGGGTCATTTTAGTACAGTGAACTCATTGTCATGTTCAAGAAACCAATTTGAAATGATTCGAGCTTTGTGACATGGTGCATTATCCTGCTGCAAGTAGCCATCAGAGGATGGGTATATGGTGGTCATGAAGGGATGAACATGGTCAGAAACAATGCTCAGGTAGCCCCTGGCATTTTACTGATGGCCAATTGGCACTAAGGGGCCTAAAGTGTGCCCAGAAAACATCCCCCACACCATTACACCACCACCACCAGCCTGCACAGTGGTAACAAGGCATAATGGATACATGTTCTCATTCTATTTACGCCAAATTTGGACTCTACCATTTGAATGTCTCAACAGAAATCGAGACTCATCAGACCAGGAAACATTTTTCCAGTCTTCAACAGTCCAATTTTGGTGAGCTCGTGCAAATTGTAGCCTCTTTTTCCTATTTGTAGTGGAGATGAGTGATACCCGGTGGGGTCTTCTGCTGTTGTAGCCCATCCGCCTCAAGGTTGTGCGTGTTGTGGCTTCACAAATGCTTTGCTGCATACCTCGGTTGTAACGAGTGGTTATTTCAGTCAACATTGCTCTTCTATCAGCTTGAATCAGTCGGCCCATTCTCCTCTGACCTCTAGCATCAACAAGGCATTTTCGCCCACAGGACTGCCGCACTGGATGTTTTTCCTTTTTTTTTTCCTTTTTCGCACCATTCTTTGTAAACCCTAGAAATGGTTGTGCGTTAAAATCCCAGTAACTGAGCAGATTGTGAAATACTCAGACCGGCCTGTCTGGCACCAACAACCATGCCACGCTCAAAATTGCTTAAATCACCTTTCTTTCCCATTCTGACATTCAGTTTGGAGTTCAGTAGATTGTCTTGACCAGGACCACAACCCTACATGCATTGAAGCAACTGCCATGTGATTGGTTGACTAGATAATCACATTAATGAGAAATAGAACAGGTGTTCCTAATAATTCTTTAGGTCAGTGTACATACAATAAGAACAGAGACATGGGGGAATGAATGGACATTTCAAAAACAACAGAACAGAATATCAAAGATCTTGAGAATGAGCCCTTAATTATCTTACAGATAAGCGGTGTGAAAGTTTTATGGTCTCTAAATTGATGTTATCTCAGAGACCTGGTGCCCCGACTATATCTATAGAAGACTCTTTAGATCTTGTAGTGTGTCAGAAATCCTGTGGGAAAAATTCAGTCCAGTATTCAAAGTGTCAAGCAGTGTTATAAATTTGTATTCCCAAATTCTTCTAGCTCCCCAACACACAGCAGGACTATAAGATCCCTGGGAAATTCACATGTTCTACATCTAATGTTGTTTATCTGATTCTCTGCACTAAATGCCCTGTTCGGGGCCTCTACGTTGGAGAAACAGAACAGAAACTCAATGCAAGGATGAGGTCCCACCGCCACACAATTAAAGAGAAGAAGCTACACTTTCGTGTGGCTAAGCATTTCTGTAGCCCAGGACACAATGAAGAACACATTAAGGTTCTCAAATTAAAAGGTAACTTCAAATCCCAAAGAGCTAGAAGAATTTGGGAATACAAATTTATAACACTGCCTGACACTTTGAATACTGGACTGAATTTGTCCCCAGAATTTATGACACGGTACAAGATCTAACGAGTCTTCTATAGACATAGTCGGTGACCAGGTCTCTGAGATAACATTAATTCAGAGACCATAAAACTTTCATACCCCTTATCTGTAAGCTAATTAAGGGCTCATTCTCAAGATCTTTGATATTCTGTTGTTCTGTTGTTTTTCAAATGTCCATTCATTCCCCCATGTCTCTGTTCTTATTGTATATATATTGCTGTTTTTATTATTATTTATTATTATTAAAGCGCCATTCATCCCATAGCGCTGTACATATGAAAAGGGGTATACATATATAATACAGACAATTGCACTTAGCATAAAAAAGACGAGTTGAAAACTGGTACAGAAGTAGAGAGGGCCCTGCCCGTGAGGGCTTACAATCTACATGGTATTGGAGAAGGACACTGTAGGTGAGGGTGAAATTGGTCATGGTGGTATAGAGGCAGCAGGGTCACTGATTGTAGGCTTGTCTGAAGAGGTGGGTTTTCAGGTTTCTTTTGTAGGTGTCTGATATGTTGGAGTAGCGAGTTTCAGAGTGTGGGGGATACATGGAAATCTTGGAGGCGATTGTGGGAAGAGGTGATAAGAAGAGAGAAGAGAAGAAGGTCTTGTGAGGATCGGAGAGTGCGTGTGGGGATGTATCGGGAAAGTAGCTCAGAGATGTAGGGAGGGGACACGTTGTGGATGGCTTTGTATGTATTTGTTAGTATTTTGAATGGAATTCGCCGGGCAATGGGGAGTCAGTGAAGGGATTGGCAGAGAGGCAGAGGAGTTACAGGGTGAGAGGTGTATTAGTCGGGCAGCAGAGTTGAGGATAGATTGGAGGGGTGTGAGAGTGGTAGATGGAAGGCCACAGAGGAGAATGTTGTAGTAGTCTAGGCGGGAGATGATGAGGGCATGTACAAGCATTTTCGCAGATTCAAAGTTAAGGAAAGCGCGGATGCGGGAGATGTTTTTGAGTTGGAGGCGGCAGGTGGTGGAAAGGGCTTGGATGTGCAGTCGGAAGGAGAGGGCAGAATCCAAGGTCACTCCAAGGCAGCGGACTTGGTTGACCAGGAAGAGTGTGCAGCCATTGTTTCTTCCTTTATTCTTGTAGTATGCCTGATGAAGGGACTGGTGATGTCTTGAAAACTCGCTATGTAACATCATTACTTCTATTTTTGTTAGCCATTAAAAGGTATCAAACCTGCAATACTCAGATTTTGTTTCTCTTATTGAGAGCACTAAACTTGTTTCATGATACAATTCCTTTAAATACCCAATTATCTTAAACAATACCTGTTCACGAAGTCTTTATTGTATGCCAGCAATGTATACAGCAAGGCACTAATCCTAATGGGGTCACTAACCTTTCAGAGACATATGAAAAATTGACATTGGTGATGATCTGAGCGCTGAGACTCAACGATTCCTGGAATGAGAGGAGAGAAGCGTGCCCTCTCCCCACTGCATGAGTTTATGAGTCTGTCTCGATTCCCTCCTCAGCAGGAGAAGTGAGAGCGGGATATGTGTGCAGTGCTATACGTCTCTCTTCTCGTTCTAGGGATCGTT
This sequence comes from Bufo gargarizans, assembly GCF_014858855.1. Lineage (NCBI taxonomy): Eukaryota > Metazoa > Chordata > Amphibia > Anura > Bufonidae > Bufo > Bufo gargarizans. Next base: position 129,029,781 of record NC_058086.1, read on the forward strand.
GGGGGTCTCAGCACTCGGACCACAAATAATCTAAACCTTTGACATATCAAAAGTTTTGTGATAAGTTATTGACACTTTAAAATAAGAAGAAGGGAAACACTTATTGGCTGTCATGTTTCAGACCAAACATTGGTATTGGATGAGTTATAGCCTCAGAAACCTTTAGGTTATGAGTAAAGACCTGTTAGCGGCAGCGCAGGCAAGATAGCCATCCCCAAAATTATGTACAGAAAATAAAATAACAAAAATAAAGAAAATGGAAAAACTGCAAGGGGAGGCCTTATACAAAAAATGCACCTGTGAAAAAATAATTGCCATATACTGTACATGCGCAAAGTCAAGACTCGGAAATAGTGCATTCAGGTAAAAACATTGAAAATTGTTAGTGGAATTGTGTTACAAATCTCCATTTTAATACAAACCTGTGTAAAACGTAACAGCTGTACTGAAATTACTTCTGCAGCTCCTTCCCACTGCAACGATGGAAGCATCAAATTTTAGACCACAGGAGAGTTGTTTGTAGCTGCAGGAAGAGTTGCTGGTTTGGCAATAATGCTGATCTCCCTGAGGTCCAGTAGCGACTGCTGTATAATTCATTGCTCCTGCTGTCTCAGGCCATGATAGAGTTACTACAGTAGACTCACAATTTATATTAGCTTGAGCTTGACTTGGCACACAAGGAACTGCACAATAGGAAGTATATTATTACATTTATTTAAATAAGAATGTTAATAAAAGTTGTTAATAAAATATCTAAATTTCCCAAAACTTGCTACTACCTGGCATTAGTAAGATCAGATCTTGTAGCCCTTCATTCCTCAAAGTAACAACCAAAAGAAAACCTCCCGCCACACTAATATGAACATTTCTTTCATGTGCATCCATTGGTTTGTTACTGTCAGGATTTGAACCCAGATTCGCTCTGGTAGTTGGGATATGCGGGTGCAGTACAGAGGCAAAGTACAAGTTCGTAATTCAAATGTCCGTGTTTATTCACACATAAGGTCAAACAAAAAACACCAAGTATAAAGTTTGTGCATAACAAAAAAAGTCACCTTGTCGGCGGTTCTGCATTTAGCAATCAAATTTCAGGCTTTAGGTGGCCTGCTCTCCCAATACACAGGTCTCAACTTTTCAGCCTAGCACAGGGCTCAGTTCCCACACCAGCGATTGTCAGAGCTCCTCTGTCAGAGTGAAGTATTCACTCCCAGCTGACACTGCTGGCTGGGTTTTTTATAGGCCAGTCAAGACTCGGCCTGGAACGTGGGGAGTAGTCACCCACCCATCACTCTGACTACTCCCAGTAAGAGCCGTCCCGGATCAGCTATACAGCCATACTAAAATAGCAAAGTGTCAGTCAGCAATAGCTGCCGCTAACACATGAAAATACCGGCTCTTACTTCACCGAGACCAGGAAACTCGGTGACCTTCCGTCAATGACAGACCTTTGCACCTTCCTATAACAAATTATATATATATATATATATATATATATATATATATATACACACACACACAGGTGCTTGAAAGTTTGTGAGTTTTAGAATTTTCAGTATTTCTGCATTTGTTCATTTATTTATTGAGGGAAATGATCCAACATCAGATCACTGCTTGCCATCATTGATGGAACAATGAATTCTGAATTAAACCAGCAAATTCAAAAGAAAAATGTCAAGACACCTGTCCATGAGCTGACTCCCAAGAGACATTGACTCCCAAGAGACTTAAAGTGAGCAGTTCATGGGTGGAAACCCACCAACATAATATAGTGGAAGCTGCTTTGTAAGGATGAATGGGCTATAATTCCTCCAAGCTGATGTGCAGAATTTATCGACTTCTGCACAATAGGGTCACAAGAGATACTGAAAGCAAAGGTCCCCATACTTTTGCCACTCACAGACATGATATTGGATCTTTTTCCTCTATAAATAAATGACCAAGTCTAATATTTATGACTAATTTGATTTGTTTTTTTTATCTACTTTTAGAAGTTATGTGAAAATCTAATGTAGAATTATTGATAATACTGATAAACACAGTTGGAATCGCTGCATCCACAACAACCCAATCTATTAAAATACCCCATTTACCTGCGTTGTGAACAGCATAAAAACAGTAATCCCATAATTGAAGGGGATTTTTATGCCACCTCGTCGTCACCAAATTTTTTTTAAAAAGAAGTGATCTAAATATATCCCAAAATCGTACAAACTATAGCTTGCCACAAAAAAAAAAAAAAATGAGAGCTCCACTGGCAGAAATATAACACAATAATGCTCAGTGAGCACTGCAAAAAGCAAAACCCTAAAAACATTGGCAGAATTGCATTGTTTTTTGACACTGTCATCCCCAAATATTTTTGGAATTTACCTGATGTACCTTAAATTAATGCCATTAAAATACAACTTGCGTTGCCTAAAAAAAACCTCATATGGCTATATCAATGGGAAAAAAACTAAACAAAAAGGTATAGCTTTTAAAATAAAGAGATACAAAAACACTGAACCTTAAGTGTCAAACTAGTTTAAAGGGATTCTGTCACCAGTTTTTGACCCCCACATTCAAAAATATGGTTATGTGCATGGTGCCCTTGTGATTCCTAATGTGGTCTTATAAGCTAAATCTGTAGGCTCATTTAGTGTAAAAAACGTTTTATCTAACCTGTCATTCATCAGATTAAGGTGCCCAGGAGGACGCTCATGTCTCCAAGATGCTGCCCGCTGCCGCCGCCGTTCGTGCCCAGCTGTTCAGGTCATCGGGAGGTTGAGCGAAGTGCCGGCGCATGCGCACTTCGCTCAATGAAGCCGAACGGAGAAGTCCGCACGGGCGCATCAGGCACAGGCCTGTGCGCACGCGCGGGATCTTAGAGAAGAAGGAGGGGGGAGTGAGGGAGAGCCGGAGGCGTTGAAAAGGATTCTAAGGCGGCGCTGATGACTGCAAAGGAGGAGCTGGGCACATCGCTGATGACAGCAAAGGAGGAGCTGGGCACATCGCTGATGACAGCAAAGGAGGAGCTGGGCACATCGCTGATGAAAGCAAAGGAGGAGCTGGGCACATCGCTGATGAAGCCAAAGGAGGAGCTGGGCACATCGCTGATGAAGCCAAAGGAGGAGCTGGGCACATCGCTGATGAAAGCAAAGGAGGAGCTGGGCACGAACGGCGGCGGCGGGCGGCATCTTGGAGACATGAGCGTCCTCCTGGGCACCTTAATCTGATGAATGACAGGTTAGATAAAACGTTTTTTACACTAAATGAGCCTACAGATTTAGCTTATAAGACCACATTAGGAATCACAAGGGCACCATGCACATAACCATATTTTTGAATGTGGGGGTCAAAAACTGGTGACAGAATCCCTTTAATGTCTAAACAAATCCAAAAAATACACTCAGCACTGTCATGTACTAAAAGGTCACACTGCTGGATGAAAAGGGTGTTTTTAAAAACTACAACAAATTGTATTATAAGATTACCAATGTCCTCAACACAGTCAATAGTAACTAGTAAATGCCTCTACAGTATTTATTGGTGCTTTGTTCCCAATGTCAACTGTACAGTTAGCTTATTTCGTATGTTCTGTCACTTTTTGATTGTTCTTGTGCAAATATAATTTGACACCTTTTACTACAGTGCAAAATACAATAAATCTATACATGGATGTTGCAGTAAATATAGAGTAAAAAATCAATACTTGTAAACATCAACATAAGTTATGCTACTCTTGTCCAAGGAGACCAAACCTGAAGAAATCATCAGTTCCATAAGTCACAGTAGAATAACTATGCAGTATTTCAGTCACATTGACCTGTTAAAGGTCCTCGATAAAGATCTCAGTGACTGATATTCTAAACTGAGCTCGTTTGGATTAGCCTTCATTTCTTAATCATCTGAGATTACTGAATCCACTAGAGCACATTAGCTTTATAAAACCATTGCCACCAGGGAGATGGGTACATACTGTGGTGCTCATTTGACAGCTACTCTTTCATGACCATCATGAACCTGATCCAAAGGGGAATGTGGGCACTGAGAATACACTTTGTGAAGCTAAACTGAGCAAAAATATAAACGCAACACTTTGGGTTTTGCTCCCATTTTGCATGAGCTGAACTCAAAGATCTGAAACATTTTCTACATACGCAAAAGAACCATTACTCTCAAATATTATTCACAAATCTATCTAAATCTGTGTTAGTGAGCACTTCTCCTTTGCCAAGATAATCCATCCCACCTCACAAGTGTGGCATATCAAGGTGCTGATTAGACAGCATGAATATTGCACACAGGGCCATCTTTAATAAGGGGCAAAAGGGGCAGCTGCCCCGGGCCCAGTTGCTCCTGGGGGGCCCAAGGCAGCTCCCTCTTGAGCCCTGCTGGCCAGTGGCCACTGCCCCGGGTGTCAGGCTGCCATGCCATGCCTGCCGGCACTCCAGGCAGTGAACTATGAGAGCTGTGATTCTCTTAAAGACCTTAGATGATATCATCACCATGTGACCAGTAACCTAGCAATATTACTGGTCACATGGCTATGATGTCATCAAAGGTCCTGTCTACCAGGAGTGTTGCTGCAGGAGAAGTTTGCCTGACTTGTGGAGCTTTTTTGTGAAGATTACATCAGGAAAAGGTGACAGGGGCTGTTATACTAATATACTGTAAGCTACTGTATACTGTGGGGCATAACCTACATAGACAAATGCCAGACCGCTGGTACTCATTAAATTCTTTTTTACAAAAAACATTATAATTTAATAACATACATGATTAAAAGAATCGGTGCAGGAGATAAAAAGCAACATCACTGGAGGAGACATACAGTGGACACTAGTCCCTATCCCTTCAACATGATTGTTAAAAAAAATGCATATATGGAAATTCATACAAGACAGGAAAATAGGACAATTACCCATACTGTGTCTCCTCCAGGATGGCGCCAACCCCAACGCGCGTTTCGGTGTACCTTCGTCTGGGGTATACTGTGGGGGGCTGTATACTGTGAGGTGCTGTATACTGTGGGGTGCTGTATACTGTGAGGTGCTGTATACTGTGAGGTGCTGTATACTGTGGGGTGCTATACTGCTCTACTGTATACTATGGGGTGCTGTATACTGTGGGATGCTGTATACTGTGAGGTGCTGTATACTGTGGGGTGCTATACTGCTCTACTGTATACTATGGGGTGCTGTATACGGTGGAGTGCTGTATAGTGAGGGGTGCTATACTACTGTATATTGTGGGGTTCTGTATACTCTGGGGTGCTATACTGCTCTACTGTATAATATGGAGTGCTGTATACTTTGGGGTGCTATACTGCTCTACTGTATACTATGGGGTGCTGTATACTTTGGGGTGCTATACTGCTCTACTGTATACTATGGGGTGCTATATACTGTGGTGTGCTATAGTGCTCCACTGTATACTATGGGGTGCTGTATACTGTGGGGGGCTGTATATTGTGTGGTGCTGTATACTGTGGTGTGCTATACTGCTCTACTGTATACTATGGGGTGCTGTATACTGTGGGGGGCTGTATACTGCTCTACTGTATACTGTGGGGTGCTGTATACCGTTGGGTTGCTGTATACTGTGGGGTACTATACTGCTTTACTGTATACCTGGGGTGCTGTATACTGTGGGGTGCTGTATACTGTATACTGTGAGGTGCTGTATTCTGTATAGTTTGGGGTGCTGTATACCATGAGGTGCTGTATACTGTGAGGAGCTGTATATTGTGGAGTGCTTTGCTGCGCTACTGTATACTGTGGGGTGCTGTATACTGTTGGGTTGCTGTATACTGTGGGGTGCTATACTGCTTTACTGTATACGGTGGGGAGCTGTATATTGTGGAGTGCTATACTGCTCTACTATATACTGTGGGGTGCTGTATACTATAGGGTGCTATACTGCATACTGCGGGGTCCTGTATACTATAGGGTGCTATACTGCATACTGTGGGGTGCTGGGGTGCACTGTAATGCTAGGGTGAGCCAAGCCCCGGTCTACTTCCTGCAGAGCGGTGCCCACTTCCAGCCTGAGCCCAACTGCCCAGAGCACTGATCCTGAGCCGCTGGAGTCTTCAGAACTGGAAGTATTTACAGTCATTCACTGTACTCTACCAGAGGTGTGGATTTATTTTGTTTGTGTGTTGTGGTGGAGGGCGTGATTGCAGGCTCGGGTGTGGGAAGGCGGGATCCAGGGGGCCCAAGTAAATTTTTGCCCAGGGTCCAATCAATATTAAAGACGGCCCTGATTGCACAGGTGTGCCTTAGACTGCCAACAATAAAAGGCCACTCTGAAAAGTGCAGTTTGATCATACAGCATAATGTCACAGATGTTGCAACATTTCAGGGAGTGTGCAATTGGCAGGCTGACTGCAGGAATGTCTACCAGAGCTGTTGCCCATGCAATGAATGTTAATTTCTGTACCATAAGCCGTCTCCAAAGGCCTTTCAGAGAATTTGGCAGTACATCCAACCGGCCTCACAACCGCAGGCCACGTGTAACCACACCAGCCCCGGACCTCCACATCCAGCATGTTCACCTCCATGATCATCTGAGACCAGCCACACGGACAGCTGCAGCAACAATTCGTTTGCATAACCAAAGAATTTTTGCACAAACTGTCAGAAACCGTCTCAGGGAAGCTCATCTGCATGCTCGTCGTCCTCATCGGGGTCTGGACCTGACTGCAGTTCGTCGTCGTAAGCGACTTGAGTGGGCAAATGCATTTGATGGCGTCTGGCATGTTGGAGAGGTGTTCTGTTCACGGATGAGTCCCGGTGTTCACTGTTCAGGGCAGATGGCAGACAGCGTGTGTGGCGCTGTGTGGGTAAGCGGTTATGGACAACGAACACAGGTGCATTTTATGATGGCATTTTGAACGCACAGAGATACCGTGATGAGATCCTGAGGCCCATTGTTGTGCCATTCATCCCCGACCATCACCTCATGTTGCAGCATTATAATGTATGGCCCCATATTGCAAGGATCTGTACACAATTCCTGGAAGCTGAAAACCTCCCAGTTCTTGCATGGCCAGCATACTCACCGGACATGTCACCCATTGAGCATGTTTGGGATGCTCTGAATCGGTGTATATGACAGCATGTTCCAGTTCCTGCCAATATTCTGCAACAGCTATTGAAGAGGAGTGGACCAACATTCCACAGGCCACAATTAACAACCTGATCAACTCTATGCGACAGAGATGTGTTCCACTGTGTGAGGCCAATGGTGGACTGGTTTTCTGACCCCATCCCCCCCAGTAAGGCAAAACTGTGCACATTTCAGAGTGGACTTTTATTGTGGGCAGTCTAAGGCATACCTGTGCAATATTCATGCTGTCTAATCAGCACCTTGATATGCCACACCTGTGAGGTGGGATGGATTATCTCGGCAAAGGAGAAGTGCTCACTATCACAGATTTAGACAGATTTGTGAACAATATTTGAGAGTAATCTGTCTTTTGTGTATGTAGAAAATGTTTCAGATCTTTGAGTTCAGCTCATGCAAAATGGGAGCAAAACTGAAAGTGTTGTGTTTATATTTTTGCTCAGTGTAATTAAGTGGCACCAGTTAAAGTAAAGCTGGTGCAAACCTATAAAGTCATCAACCTTATCTGGCATGAGTATTTATTTAAATATTTTTCAACCAATATCAATGAAGATAAAGCTAATGGAGTCAGTGAGCATCCATCTTACCTGTATACAAGGCAGTTGGTGAGCTCGGTATACTCTTGCACTGATCATTCACTGCTGTCACCATCACGTCATAGGTCTGACCACATGGCAGCTCATGGATCTCACAGCCAAGGTCAGTATTGTTACATATAAGATACTGCTTTTCTGGGGTCCTCAGCATTGAATAATAACTCTGAGCTCCAAGGGACTCGTCCCAGCTCAACGTGACCACTGAACTGGAGCAGTCTACATCTGAAACCACATTGTGAGGCTGGCAGGGAGCTGGAATTACATAGCAAGTAATAAAGCCTTGACCATGGGAAATATTGACAATGGTATGCTGACATGTCAGGGGAATGCATATGACAAAATGACATCACTTGTAGATGAACGAACTTACCAGACATGAGTTTAATTGGGATGGCCGCTGGCCCGCTACATTGAGTATTGATGGCAGTAACTGTGACATTGTACGTTTGTCCACACTTTAGCTGATTGATAATGCAGTTTGTATCTGTTGTATGACAGGAGAACATCTCGCCTACTGAACTAGTCACATTGGCGATGTAGCTCATGGCGCCAGGAGTCTGATGCCAAGACAAGGAAACTGAGTTGTTGGAACAGTTGAACTGTGGTATCTCCTGTACTGGGACACAAGGAGCTGAAAAGCCATAATTATTATAGTATGTCTGTTATTATATATGCTGTTCACATACCTGCCATTAGTGATGAGCGGCAGGGGCAATATTCGAATTCACGATATTTTGCGAATATTTGGGCGAATATTCGCCATATATTCGAAAATTCGAATTCTAATTTGTGATCTCCGGGCATTATAAAATTTTTCCGAAAATTTGCATAAAAATTCGCATGAACTGGTATTTAAAAAAAAATCGAATATTCGCAATTACGAATATATTTTGCGATATTCTAAATATTCGCGAATTCTCGAAATGCCGATATTCGTGATTAAAATTCGCAATTCGAATATTCGTGATCATTACTACCTGCCATATACTACATTCTGTATTTACACTGGCGTCATACTGTACTTTATATATAAATTTGATTCTATTAATGTAATGTATATAGGGACTGAGGCTGACTTCATGACCTTAGCTCAGGGTTATTTAGCAGGCATACCCATGGGGCCTCTCGTGCTGAACCTTTGGTCACTTACAGTACATTTCCAAATTGTAATACTGAATGCACTCACCGGTGAGCAGTTCTATGGGCAGGCTTGCTTTACTGTAGCTATTCTTATTGGCTGCAAAGACAGTTATTAGGTATTTCTGTCCACACTTTAACCCCACGATGTCGCAGATTGTGGAAGTGGAATGGCAAACATAATCTCCAACATCTGGAACAGTTGCCAAAGCGGTGTAGTTTTCTGCTCCCGCGCTGAGGTCCCATACAATGGTTGCAACATTTGTCACACAATCCACCGTGGCAGTCACATTTTGTGGAGTACAAGGAGCTGAGGACCAAGCACACAGATATTAGGAAAACATATATACAACCAAAGATGAAAGAAAAAAGATGAAGGGAACTGAAAAAGGCTGTTGGAAATGATCTACCGCCATTCAGAGGATCTATCATTTGGATTCAGTCAGGTTGCCACAGACATATAGAGAAATCTTACACGTAAGGGCAAAGAACCTTTAAAGGGCTTTTCGGATACTTAGAGACTGTAGGTCGTCAATATCAGATTGGCAGGGTGACAACACTGGAAACTATAAAGTGGACAAAAGATTCATCCACTGTGTGGTTTCCAGCAGCCACATACTGCAGCTTAGCTCCCTTTCACTTAAATGGGAGCTGAGCTGTGGTATCCAGCCACGGCCACTACCAGTGGATGAAGCCTTCTGCTGTATCATTTTCCACACCAGCAGCTGCCTGAAACAGCTGATCGGAGGGGGTGTGGGGTGTCGGACTCCCACCTATCTGATATTGATGACCTATCCAGAGGACAGACCATCCATATCTTAAGTCCCAGAAAACCCCTTTAAGGAGGCATCAAAAAATGAAATTACCAGACGGCTAAACTTAGTATTTTCCTTCTAGTATTGTAAGACTCCAGTCAAATTTCTGGATGATCAAATACCAGATAAAAGGAAATTACTTTAAATTCCTGTAAGTAAAGGTCATTTTTTTTTTTTAAAGAACAGTATTTTTGTTGTTTACCATCATAAGGAAACATAGAGGAATGGAAATAAAGGTTTGTATGTGTATGTTTGATACATCTCCTCATCGTTGCCACATGGCCAGTATTCCACAGGCATAGATGGTATTTTGCTCAGGTTGCCAGTACCGGTCATTTGTCTGCACTGCTTGGGAGTCCCAGCTCTGACTCCAGATATGGAGGGGAGGGGGGTATTCCCAAGCGTTGTTACAAGACATTTTATATTTTTTTTACTTATTGTGATTATTGTAATTTATTTTGTACATTTTTTGTAGTTGCTAAATAGCATTGATTCTTATAGTTCAGTGGTTAGAGTCTTTGCCTTCAATGCAAAAGGTTGGTTTGCAACCCGTCAGAGACAACTTTACATTAGAGACTTAACGAATGTTAAATACAGAGGGGTGTCCCCAACAGGATAAAAAAAAAAAAAGATTTTTTTAGATTCCAGTACATTGTACATGTGAATACATAATACATAGGAAAAATACTGTATGCCCCTGGAATTCGTGATGGACTGATATAAATGATTAGTACAGTATATTATAGTCTCACCTGTTTGGAGGGATTGTGTGTAACTCGTGTTACTGCTGCAGTACTGGCCATTCGCTGTCACAGCCATACTATACTGGGAGCCGCACTGGAGGTCTGTCACCATGCAGCTCGTGTTTGTAGTGTGACATTCGTACTTGTCACCATCGAATCCTCTTATGACAGTTGTGTAACTTATTGCTCCAAACGAGCCCAACCAGGATACATTCACAGCTTCAGCGCTAATCAGAGGTGTTATGTTAGTGGGGGTGCAAGGTGCTGGAACACAAGTAGAAGCAATACATTAGTCTGTATAATGAGAACATGCTGTATACTAAGCAGTTGTGCTTACAGCTCTTCATATTATTCGAGATACCACTGTCTGTGCAGTGATCCCACGAGGAGCCGGAGTGGTGGAAGAAAGAGGTAGTGGCTCTCGCTGTCACAGTCAATCACAGTGGCTGTCCTCACACCATTACTCCCTAGGGCCATCCAGTGAAAGAAGGGGGCACCCTTTCTTCCCTTTAGGGCATACCCTGATTCTGGGACTCCAGCCTCATGGCAGCTGGAGTGCCTTCAGTGTTAGGTGTTTGCATGGGTGCAGCGTATGGTGTAGGAGTCAGAAAACCAGGCCAGTGGTAGAAGAACAAAGATTTCTCTTTACTGTAGTGCAAAATGAGAGTTGTAGTACATCTAACTATAGTAGACACAGCACTAACTGTACACATTGCAAATTCTCTCCCAGATGGAGATGTATGGATTTACACAAGGATGGGAGTAATGGCCCTCTTGGTACACTATCTTGCTTAAGTCTCTCTCAGTGGAATCTATGGCAGGCAACTGCACTTTAGCAATTATGCCTGTAACGTGAACTGCAGTGTACACATTGAATGATACTATTGGCCCGGGTCGTTCCTTAAGTTTGTAGGGTCTTAACAGTAGTAAACTCTGTGTTGCCCTCAACAGTGGTTACCTTACTGACTCCAATGCTTGGCCATGCAGATTCTAGGTTCTCTTCTTTCTTTCTCTCTCTTTTTGTTCTTTTCTTTTTGTAGATCTTGCAGAGATCTGTTAGTCTCTGAAACTTTCTTGGGCATGTGAAAAGGGAGCATGAGACAACAGCTTCCTCTTTGTCTCTCTGAACTCCCACTATATGCTAGGGGTGCAACCTGCAGGGGCTGTACCAGAATTGTTAACCCTGGCCATGTCTACTATACCTTGCTATGCTGGGTGTAATACATTACATGGCAATACATAGCATAACACCATATTACATTAAGGAACAAAACATTTGTAGTTATCTGCTGATTTGGGGGGCTGCATGCGTAACAAATCAGACAAGCCAAGAGCAATGCTTCCAGTTGGGCAATAATTTCTCAGCCACAAAAATTGAGAAAAATATTCATGTGCCCTAGAGCCTAATGACCCAAAAGACCCTTTGCAACATAAGACCCCAGTATTGTAACTATTACATGGTAGTGGGGGCTCTCTTATGTTGTGGCCCAGGGTCTTCATCTTACGCCTCTGGGTCAGACCAACATTGCACTGCAACTTGAAGACCCTATTCAGATGTGACATTTACTCAGATAGAAGATCATATCTTGAATTAACACTAATTGGTATTGTCATGTATTTTAGGTGATTGGTTTGAATATCTTCTCAGACATTTTTACATATTACTAACAAACCATTGTTATTCATAGCAATGGGTTCATGCATTCAATAAATACTGAGTATCAATTTTGATTTTATTCATTACACACAATAGAACTTTCAAGATTTAGTTAAATGGGTTGTCCCATGAAAATATTCTACAGTTTTCAAACTAGCACCTGGATCTGAATACGTTTCTAAATGCATGTAGTTAAAAATCTAGTATAGCCACTGAGTTATTCAATAAAATGTATTTGTATAGCGCCACCTGCTGTTAGTCCTTTTTCTTATTTCTTTGTCCTGCTCACGATCCATGATAAAGGGCTAGTTTTAGGTTTGTTAGAAAGAGATTGTCATGTACTATATGATGTCTGATTAAACATTTTTACATTAATCATGTGATAATACTTCTAGTTCTCTGTTCACACTAGAAATAATGGAGCCATGACCAGTATGATAGATCAATTTTCAAATGGATCTCGAATGATCCTGATGGATCCCTTAACTTTTAATGGGTTCTGTCGGGGTACTGATGTTTTTGGTGGCAGTAATTTACTGTACAAAACGCCAACCTTGCCATAAAAAACTGGAACCTAAACAAATCGGGAAAATAGAGTTTATCCCATGACTGTCTCTAACAAACCTCGAACCAGCCCTGTACCTCACATGGATCCAGAGCCCCCCCCCATGCATTGCTTGGCTACATTCTCTTTAGGCAGGCAGCTCAGGGGGTATGACTTTTCTACTACAGCTCAGGGGGAGTGTCCTTTCTCAGGGGATGTGTCCTTCCTGCTGCAACTCTCTCCCTGTAACTGTCACTGCTTCTAACAGTAGATATGGCCGATGGCAGTTTAAGGATGGAACCGAGCATGTGTGCCCACCTCAGCAGGCAGATGTACACATTACTGTACGGGGGTAGCTTTATAATGAAGTACAGAGAATATCTCAGAAATGGAGCATTTGTGTAACAGAAATAAAATTACAAATGTAGCTATATTAAAATAGCATTTAACAGTACACAAGGCGATATAAACACAATAGTACTAATCATTTAGAATATAAAGCATTATAATAAAACACTAGACATTAAGCCTGTTACAATAAAGGGCGCTAGAACAGTAGTGCATAAACATTAGTAGGAACAGTCTATATTAAATGGCAAGGGAACTTGACCACACTGACTGGTGGCTGAGACTGATGGCTGGTGGCTGTATTTGGTGGCCAGGAATGGTGGCTGTGGCTGAGATTGCTGGCTTGTGGCTGAGACTGCTGGCACTGAGTGCTGGCTGTGGCTGAGACTGCTGACTGCGGCTGGTGGCTGAGACTGCTGGCACTAACTGGTGGCTGAGACTGCTGGCTGCGACTGAGACTGCTGCCACTGACTGGTAGCTGTGGCGGAGACTGCTGGCTGCAGCTTGTGGCTGCTGGCACTGAGTGCTGGCTGTAGCTGAGACTGCTGGCACTAACTGGTGGCTGAGACTGGTGGCACTGACTGATGGTTGAGATGGCTGCCACTGACTGGTGGCTGCCACTGCTGGCACTGTGACTGGTGGCGGTGGCTGTGGCTGTACGACTGACACTGACTGCTGGTGCCGAGACTGCTGGTAGCGACTGGTAAGTCAAACTGCTGACAGGGGCTTCGCTCTATATAGCTGATCGTACTGTGACTAATGAACAGAAATGGCAGCTGGGACTGACGAACAGAAATGGTGGCGCTCCGACCTGCTTGCCGGCGTGCAGGTGTGGCCGGTGCAGGCGGCATGTGGAGTGCCGTGTCCTGATTGGTCGGCGCGCTGGTGTGAGTGGTGTGGAGAGTGTGTTATTATTAAGATTATTTCTGCAGTAAAGAAATCTTTTGCTAGAGGCAGTTGTGCATTGTGTGTGTGTTTGTGTATACTATATATATTACTCTTTTTAGGGCTCTTTCACACCTGCGTTATAGTCTTCCGGCATAGAGTTCCGTCGTCGGGGCTCTATGCCGGAAGAATACTGATCAGGATTATCCTAATGCATTCTGAATGGACAATCCGTCCTTCAGGATGCATCAGGATGTCTTCCGTTCCGGAACGGAACGTTTTTTGGCCGCAGCATGCTGCGCTTTTTGCTCCGGCCAAAAATCCGGAACACTTGCCGCAAGGCCGGATCCAGAATGAATGGCCATTGAAAGGCATTGATCCGGATCCGGCCTTAAGCTAAACGTCGTTTCGGCGCATTGCCGGATGCGACGTTTAGCTTTTTCTCAATGGTTACCATGGCTGCCGGGACGCTAAAGTCCCGGCAGCTATGGTAAAGTGTAGCGGGGAGCGGGGGAGCAGCATACTTACCGTCCGTGCGGCTCCCGGGGCGCTCCAGAGTGACGTCAGGGCGCCCCAGGCGCATGGATGACGTGATCGCATGGATCACATGATCCATGCGCATGGGGCGCTCTGACGTCATTCTGGAGCGCCCCGGGAGCCGCACGGATGGTAAGTATACTGCTCCCCCGCTCCCCACTACTACTATGGCAACCAGGACTTTAATAGCGTCCTGGGTGCTATAGTAACACTGAAAGCATTTTGAAGACGGATCCGTCTTCAAATGCTTTCAGTACACTTGCGTTTTTCCGGATCCGGCTTGTAATTCCGGCAAGTGGAGTACACGCCGGATCCGGACAACGCAAGTGTGAAAGAGGCCTTATGAGGCAAGGTAACCAAAAAAATGGCTGTTCTGGCACAGTTTTTATTATTTGTTTTTTTACAATGTTCACCTGACAAAGTAGATAATGTAATATTTTTATAGAGCAAGTCGTAACGATGCAGCAATACCTAATAAGTAAATTTTTTAAATTTTATTTTGGATTTACACAATAAACTATTTTTTGAAAAAAATCATGTTTTTGTGTTTCCAGTTTCTGAAAGCCATATTTTTTTTAATTTTTTAGGCAATTGTCTTAGGTAGAGTCTCATTTTTTGCTGGAAGAGATGATGGTTTTGGGGCATATATGAATTTTCGATCGCTTGGTATTACACTTTTTGCGATGTAAGGTGATAAAAAATGGCTTTTTTGGCACATTTTTTATTTTATTTTTTTACTGCATTCACCAGATAGGTTGGATCACATGCTATTTTTATAGAGCAGGTCATTACGGACATGACGATACCTAGTATGTGCATTATTTTAACTTGATTGTATTCAATAAAAGCATGTTTGGAAAAAAGAAATCATGTTTTTGTGTCTCCATTTTCTGAAAGCCATATTTATTTATTTATTTTGGACGATTGGCTTATGTATGGGCTCATTTTTTGTGGGATGAGGTCACGGTTTGATTGGTGCTAATTTTGGATACATATAACTTTTTTTATCACTTTTTATGCCATTTTTTGGGAAGTGCAGTGGGCCAAATTGCAATTCCATCATAGTATTTCTTAATTTTTTTATGGTTTTCACCATGCGGAAGAAGTAACATGATCCTTTTATAGATCAGGTCCTTATGGACGTGGCAATACCAAACATGTTTAGTGTATTTTATTTTGAAAATTTTTAACCAATTATGTGTGGATATAGGAAGGTTTTTATTTTATTAATTTTTTTACTGTTTTTCACATTTTTTTACTTTTTTTGGACCCAGACCCACTTGGTTCTTGAAGATCCAGTGGGTCTGATGGCTTACAATACACTACAGTACACTATATAGTGTACTGTGGTGTATTGAACTTAGGACTGGGCGATATGGCCTAAAATCTATATCGCAATATAATTTGAAGTATGTGTTATTTTCTATATTTTGAGGGGGGGGGTTAAACTTTTTATTTACTAACTATTATCCCCCTTAGGGGCTAGAACCCTTGACCTATTCACTCTAGTAGAGCTCTATTACCATTATTATCTCTACTGACTGTGCCGGCTCATAACATGGTGCGCATCCTAGAACGGGGGGGTTCCTGCGTGCTCTAACAATCTTGAAAGGGGGGTGCGGGGGTGCTGCAGGGGTGCATTAACCCTTCAACCATCGGGCCGCTGCCAGGGCAAAGCAGCAGCCCGATGGTTAGCCCCTTCCAGACAGCAGTCCCTAAGGACCGCAGCATGGAAGGGATTAAACAGTTATGGAGCGCTGTGTGTGTGTGTGTAGCACTGTGTCCTGATTGGATGACGCGCCGCGCATGCCCAGTGCAAAACTGGTGACACACACACAGACACAGTGCACTGACACAGGAATTTTATTAGATATAATTAGCTATATATTAAGATATAATTTTATCCTCGGGCCCACCATTATTAAGGCATTGCCATCAGAACATCCTGGTTTATGCCACTCACACTCACCGGTTAGCAGTTCTACTGGCAGGCTTGCTATACTGTTGCTGTACTTATTAGCTGCTGAGACAGTAACTTCATGCTTCTGACCACACGTTAACCCTATGATGTCACAGGATGTTGTAGTAGAATAGCAAGCATAATGTCCCCCATCTGGGGTAATGACCAGAGCGGTATAATTGTCTGCTCCCAAGCTCTTGTTCCATGCCACAGTTGCATTATTAGTCACGCAGTCCACTCCAGCGGTCACATTCTGTGGAGTACATGGCGCTGTAGAAGGAGCGTACAGATTAGTGTGTGGGATAGTCAATGACACAGTATAGCCACTAGTGACTGAATGAGGCCTCATTCACACAAACACATTTTCAGTCTGCGTCCTATCCATGGATCGCACACGGCTCATTCATTTCTATGTGGCTGCAATATAGAACATATCCTATTCTCTCCTATCGCAAAATGGATCTGGCTGTGTGAAGTCTAATACAAGTTTTTACTATTAGAAAATTACACATCAGTGTAAAGACTGTGTGAGAGGTTCTTCATAAGACAAGAAGAAACATTTAACACTATGATGATGATTATTATTATTATTACTAGAATTATTTGCAACAATAAAAAATAAATTTTCATTCTAAATACATTGAACTTGGGGTATAAGGATGAAGAATTCTGACTGGTCACAAAGAGAAAGCTCCACACAAGTTCCGGAGTGGAAATAACCGCCGCTAGCTGCTGCCATGTAGAAACTATACTGTAAGAGTGAACACAGAGAGGACAAATCTCCCAGTGTACACTTAGATAATGCAATAAAACACCATGTCATTACTGATGGACAATGCTCTCCACTGCGCAGCAGGATGCAACATGAACATTTCAGTTATAGGATCAAGACATTAAAACTCTTACCCGTCTGAAAGGCTTGGATGTAACTTGTGTTACTGCTGCAGTACTGGCCATGGGCTGTCACAGCCATACTATACTGGGAGCCGCACATGAGTTCTGCCACCAAGCAACTTGTATTTGAAGTGTGACAATAATGTTTGACTCCATCATTTCCTGTTATGACACTGGTATAATTGAAAGCTCCAGCTGAATTTGACCAGGACACATCCACAACGTGTGTACCAACCTGGGATTCCAAGTTTGTAGGAACGCAGGGTACTGAGAACAGGGCAACAAAAAAATGTTACTGACTTTGTGAAATTATAGTTTGGATCGCAAACAAAAGAGCTGTGGATATAGTGACCATTTACACAAGATTTCTTACTAGCTGGTTATGTTCTCCTAATAATAACCTTCCAAAAACCAAGGGGGTTGTATCCTGAAACCCTGCCTTGGGCACCACCACAGCTTGTCCTGCCCTTGTCTTTGGGCAAGAGATGCTCATTATAGGTATGCTTGCCCATGGATAGACAACTCCCCAGTGTGTTTCTGTAATTGAATTCATTTCTGTGGGAGTACAAAATGCAATATACAATGTATAGTAGTAATTTTGTGTATGATTTGATGGCTTTAGAATGCTGTTGGTGAATTGACTGCAGTTTTTTCCCCTATATCCGACTTTGCATATTGTCTTCCCATGAAGCATTGCCAATACTCTGGAATACTTCCAGTAGGTCTCTACTCAGGGCGGGTCTCCTTAAGGAGAGACAGTTCTCTGCCTAAGCTGCATCAAAGACTTCGCACTCGCCAGCTATTATCCTACTTCTTACTGATGAGGGACAATCACCCCAAAATAGCTGACTACAGATAGACATCTGGCCTGGCTATTTTCCCTTGGAATGTCCTAAGGCTGTTAAAAAGTCTGAACTTGACTCATACGGTGCCACTTCCACAAAGTGACGCCAGCGAGAGGGTTCTCTTTTTTCAGGATATACTTCTTTACACGCAACAATTTAAAAAGCTTTATCCCAACTCTCCCCACCCACAGCTCATCAACCCTTTACTATATCAACCATTTCTAATAAAGCAATTCAGATTATCAGAACTGTACTACACAGATCCCTATAATAAGAATCTCAAAAAGGTGGACACGCTATGACTTAGAAGTTAGAACACCTCTTCCAATGTTATTTATATTGAAAATAGAGGATGGCAGGCACTCATTACCTGTAACCACCCGCATATCTGTAATTTTATTTATATGTTCATGTATTCCAGTCTAACTTGTGTCTTGTGTAGCCCACGTATTGCACACCAGTAAATAGACAATATTGCTACTATCACAAGTGATGATCTCATGTATTAGGTATTCCTCCTTTTGTACTGTAGAATGGAAAAGCTTTTGCTTTTTTTTTGTTTCAAGGTGCTGTACATTTTGTATCTTTGGCATGGAAACAAAACCTTTTATTCCGACTTCAGATTTTTCTCTATCCCTCAACGTACTAGACATTATACTATTCCTGGTGTTTGGAGCCTACCTAAAAAACAACTTCTGTTTTTCTGTCATGATTTTACTCATAATCGTTTCTTTTTTAAGCATGTACCTGTGCTTTTGCAAAACTTTCCTAATACTTTTTTATTCCCAAGAATAAGAAGTAATAAATAATGGTATTATCCCCATTTCTCTTTATACTTCCTTTTTCTTCTCTTAAATCTTCATAAATGTCCATCTAGCTTTCTCTTATGCTTCCTCTTCGAGATTCATTGGATACTTTCTATCCTAAAACGCCCCTTTAATAACTCACTTTGTTCTAAAATGTTTTTCTAAAGTGCAATTCCTCCTGATTCTAAGCATCTTCTGTTTGTGATGTTGCTGATCTGAGGAGTAAAATGGCAATTATATAATAGTCAATATAGGTATTCCTGTCCGTATGTTTTTTTTAAATGTCTCAATACCAAAAGAGCTGATCTCACATTGTACATATCTTGGGAGTATAATAAAGGACCAGATATTGATTTTATCTTAGATTCTACCCATTGTTTCTACCCTTCTGTCTTCCTTTCCATCTGCCCTTGTCTATGGTTCCTCCAACCTTTGCAAGAAGTGCTGCCTGGATGGTGACTGGGGAGAAGGTGGAGTGAGAGCGAGCATTGGACTAAGACACCAAAAAGGAACGAGGCAGAGGAAGGATTTGTGTTTGTATGAGCTGAAGACCCTGGACCTTAGTGAGCCGATTACAGGAGACACTTTGAACTTTTGCAATTGAACATTAGTATTATGCTCCGAGGTTTATACTGAGATTGGATTTATCGACAGCTGTAACTGGACACGATTTACCTCATTGAAGCATTTTAGGGATTCTGCAGCTCCATACATATCTAATTTTATTAATTATTGATGAGATAGACTGCAGAGCAATGCTCAGAGGAGCGTTGGTCAACAGGAGGGAGGGGAGAGCTGTAAAATGTAGAGACTGGGTGGAAGGGTGTTGCCTTCAGAAAGCACCACATGGATTGACTGTAGTGAAGTATGTGAGCCATCTGACATCTGTGAGTGGTGGGCAGATAATGCATTCACATAGGTACTTTGAAGCTGCTTAAAATAAAAAGCAAAGAAGCAAATAAATCTGAACATAAGTAAGCAAATCTACAAGTCAGAACATTCTCACATCCTTCTCAGCTCCTATTACCCTCTATCGATTTCTATCCCGGCAAAAGATAAGTACCCCCACCTCAAGGTCACAGTCAAAAACAGACGTTCACTCAAGGGGATAGGGTCATGCTATGTGGCCAGTAAAAGTATAGTAAACCAGTCTCTTCATCCTCGAATCAATAAAACCAAAGCTAGACTCAGAACAGCATGATTTAAACAAATACAAAAATCTTTTATTGGACATACATTTGTTAAAACATACATATCCATATATATATAAGCAGCACAAAGCCACACAGGATAATTCTTACAGATCTGTTGTAAAATGTAACAATGAATAATCCCAGACTGTGCAGAGTATGCTCAAACACAGCCAGCAGTCAAAAAAGTACAAAGTGCATAGTGCTCAACGTAAACAATGACCTAGGGAAAATACACAATACAAGTGAATACAGACCAAGTCGTTCTGGATCCCAGGGCGACTTGGTCTGTATTCACTTGTATTGTGTATTTTCCCTAGGTCATTGTTTACGTTGAGCACTATGCACTTTGTACTTTTTTGACTGCTGGCTGTGTTTGAGCATACTCTGCACAGTCTGGGATTATTCATTGTTACATTTTACAACAGATCTGTAAGAATTATCCTGTGTGGCTTTGTGCTGTTTATATATATATGGATATGTATGTTTTAACAAATGTATGTCCAATAAAAGATTTTTGTATTTGTTTAAATCATGCTGTTCTGAGTCTAGCTTTGGTTTTATATGCTTAATTGGTCTAGGACAGCAATAATACCGGGCGTTCATTCGCTTTGCGTTTATTTGGGATTGTATCCTCGAATCAATGTAACAAGCCTAATTCTCAAGATGGAGAATGCATAGACAGAAAACAGACTGACAGTGATGAACAATTTCTTTTTTACACTTATCACAAACCTCAGAGAAGCATTGGAGTACCCATTTACCACAACTGTCACAGGGCCAGAAGTCATAGTGGAGCTCTTTAGCATTTACAAAGTTTCTCAACTTTTTATGTAAATTATAACTATACACATAAACGGTCAAATGGAGTTCAATGAGTCACAGGTGAGGATACATCATTGCTTAACAACTAACACGCTGTCTAAATGGGAAACATTGGGAGCTGGTCACCATCCCCTATTTTTCTACACACAATATTTTTCATGTTGTATTGTTTCCGAGAACTAGACACACACGGGGCTTTTCATTGTAGCACTTATTTTTACATTTTCCCAACGTAGAAGTTCTGTCTAGAAATGTAATTGATGTGGTTGCTGGTACCTGCTTCCACTGAAAATGCATCGGACGGGGTCTGGCAGGTGTTACCCACTGCTGTGACTGCTGCTCTGTAAACTTCTCCACACTTAACGCCTTCGATCACACAAGATCCAGTTGTGGAGTGGCACATCATTGGGGTCACACCATCACGGCTTTGCATTTCAGCCACATAGGTATCTACATTGTTTCCAGAACTGTTTGTCCAGGATATCTGAATGCTACTATTAACACATATACTTTTAGCAGACACATCTGTTGGTTTGCAAGGAGCTGTAAATCAAAAATAGAAAAATAATCTTCAGCTAAGGATATTGAGGTTATGGAACTGATTAGATGAATGTCTTTTGATCCTTCCACCAAATAGGTAGTTCACAATCATGAGTGATTGCAATGAACTTTCATTTATTCTTGTGGACATGACAAATACATCTGATCAACTGGGGTCCCACTGCCTGAGTCTTCATCAACATACCATAAATAGGGTGGCTTGCCCCCTTCCCACCTTCTATTATAAACTGATCACTCCATTATAATCTTTGAAAGAAACAAGGCTCGCCAATACTCTGTATAAAAATCTAGGAGGGAAGTCTTCCAGGCTAAGAAGACTTAAAGCTTAGAAATAGATGATAGCTTTGTAATACGGCATCTGATAGAAGATGCTATCTCTGTGTGCTTCTGTATAAAATCAGAGGCACCCAGAAATACAGTATGGCACCATAGCAGGCTACGACTTCCATGTCACGGTCCATACAACACAGGCAGTACTCCTGAGTTCTAATCCACCCAAGGTCATCATCTGCATCTAGTTTCTGTGGAATTCCTCCCCTGCTCCAAAAATGTGTCATGGGTCAAATAATTTGTAAAACAATTTTAGAGAAAATGTAGAAACCAGAAGGAAAGAGCAATACCTGAATATAATGGTGCACTCTGATTGGAAGAAGAGACGCACTGACCATTATCGGCATCAACAGAAACAGAGTACCGTTGCCCACAGGTAACATTGTTGATTTCGCAATAATTTTCTCCGGTGGTGCAGTTATAATGGTCGGAGCCACCCCATGCCGTAGCTGTGAATGTTAGATTTCCAGTGTCCTCGCTCCAGGTGACAAACATCGAATTTTTATTGCAAATGACATTAGTACCGACAATCTGAGGAGCGCAGGGAACTGCAAGCACAGGCGGGTCATTTTATTACTATGAATTTGCTTATTGTTTAAAGCAATATAAAGAAGAAGAAGGCAATGACTATGTTGTGGCACCTTAGGTATATATCAAAGATACTGTAATTTGCAACAAGAAAGAATTAAGCACAGCATACTATACATGGCACCGTCTAGATCTTACACGCAGTAATACATTACAGTAAAATATTAAAAGGGGTTGTCTCACTTCAGCAAATAGCATTTATCATGTAGAGAAAGTTAATACAGGCACTTACTAATGTATTATGCTTGCCCATATTGCTTCCTTTACTGGCTTGATTCATTTTCCATCATATTATACACTGGAGTATTCAGGGGTTATGACCACCCTGCATTCCAGCAGTGTTGGTCATGCTTGTACTCTATAGCAAAAAGCGCTGGCCTCACTGATGGACAGGACCGAGGAAGCGCACATAGCCATACATGTGCAGTAGCTCCTGTCCCAGTCACTTCATGTCTGCGCTGCAGCCGTGGCCATAACCCCTGGATATGAGCAGTGTATAATGTGATGGAATAATGAATCCATCCAGCAAAGGAAGCAACATGGATAATAACAATACATTAGTAAGTGTCTTATATTAATTTTATCTACATGATAAATGCCATTTGCTGAAGTGACAAAACCCCTTTAACTAAATGTTCAAGAATTTATTGACAGTACTACAAGATGGAATACATCTGCTGTCTAAGCTGTGATATAATAAAATCCATGTTTTGCAAGGAGAAAACCCCCATTCAAAACGACACAGGTCTATACCATGACAGATCCTCACAACTAACAGAAATCTTCCAGACAAAACTGAATGGGGTATTTTGGCTATTACAAGTTATCCCTTATCCATGTTGGGGGTCCGACTGCTGGGATCCCAGTGATCACAAAATGTGGCCCCATACCCTGTGGAGCCCCACTGAAATGGACAGAGCAGCTGGTTGGACATACTCCCCACCAATCTGATGGTTATCCCCTACTCTGTGGATGCAACTTCTTTGTGCGTAAACATTTTTTACTTTTCTTCTCAAAGAATGAGGCTTTCTCAAGAAGAAACTACACAGGAAAAAAAAAAGATTTTTGTAAAGAAAAAAAAGAAAAATGCAGCATCAAGTGAATGGTTCCACTTCACAGATCAAGGGGGTTGTCTCATGAAGATATACCTTCCTTTTTTCATTAGGATATATAAATGTCCTGCTTGGGCCTCCTCTATGCGCCAGGAGGAAGCGCTGGCCTGGCCTGTCCAGACATACTTTTCCCTAGGGATAATAGGCTTTCTGGAGTTGGACTGATCACCATGTAAGTTGCAATTTACAGGGGTTGCCCAAGTAAAAAAATAAAAAAAAAAGATAAAAGGCAGGAGGGTTGTTAAAACAATAAAGAAAAGGTTATATTGACCATTCCAAACCTCTTCCACTCCGCCGCTGGTTTTGGCTGCTGCAATGACGTGCCAGTATACTGATCAAGAGTGCTGCAGTAATCCCTGAGCTCAGCGGTGTATGACATAAGACCACTGGGGCCAGGGACTGGGAATATGGGGATATGTTCACCTAGTAAAAATCAGGAGCAGAATCTTTGGTGGCAAATTTGTAATTTGGTGGCTTTTTTAGTGGAATTTTTGAGAGTATTTTAGAAGAGTTTCTGGTCTTCCCCACTGACATCTATGAAATCCACAAGCCTGCCCCTAAGACGTTAAATGTCCCTTCTCAAGAGTTCTCTAAATCAGCTACTGAATAAAATCCTATTTGTACAGGATGTGCACATGGTCAAGGTTTTTACACGGAAGCCAATGGCGATCTTTTGAATTCAGCTGCTGAATCAGTGTTTGTGTTTTAGTAAATATTTGTATTGCACTTGAAATCATTCTGGAGCATCTATTCTTATAACTCAGTGTTGTGCCATCCCTCTTTTATTCCTACTAAAAGTTTAGGAATAAATGTACAGCTGGGTGCTACCAGTTGGGAGTGTGCTCAATCTTGAAGTTGTCCAATAAGTGCCCCCAAATAGTAACACCCGAGAGAACCTTTACTCAAACTCCTAGCAGGAGCAATAGATGTTTGGCATAACATAGAGTTGATATTACATGGGGAGTGCACGTACAGTAGTTACTAAAACAGACATGTCAAGCCTCTGGAGAGGTAAGGCTGCATAGATTTGTGCAGCAGAGATTGATGACAGCCTTCTGAAGGCTGAAGTCACCAATGCCCACCGCGCAAATCTGTGCTTATAATGCAATATCATTAATGAGCAGTGATGGAGAACCTTTTACAGGCCGAGTGCCCAGCCCAAAACCACTTATTTATCGCGAAGTGCCAACACAGCAATTTAATATGAATACTACAGTCCAATATAGTATATCTTCCATGTACTTTATCATTGAGCTATAATATCCTGCCTACATTCAGTGCGCTGCCTGTGCTGTCCATGGTGCGCCCTGCACCGATGAATGGCAGGACAAGTCTAAGGCATATTGGTACACCATTGACTTTCTCCAGGGTGTGGGTGCCCACAGAGAGGGCTCTGAGTTCCGCCTCTGGCACCCATGCCATAAGTTCGCCACCACTGTTCTAGACCCTTGAGGATGCAATCTAAATGCAGAAACACAAAGGATCAATAGATACTAGCATCCAGAGCGTAGGGTAACGCTAGGTCTTGTATGCTTTCAGGGGTGGTAAGTTCCCTGTACCTATACTTATCATTGCTTCTAGGTATGAATGCTCACCTGCTTTGACCTCCATGGTTGGACTGTAGGGGCTCATGCACTGGTAGTTGTTGGCAGTGACATATACCGTGTAGGTCTGACTGCATGGTAAGTCATACAAATAACAGCTTAGAAGGAAGGATTCACAGGAATATTCGGAGCCATCGCTTGCTTTTACACGTGCAATGTACTGAACTGCCCCTTCACTGTTGTCCCATTGTATGAGCGTTGATCGGGTTTTGCAGTCAGTCATGGCTGAAATGGCTATAGGTGCACATGGAACTGTAAGGCAGACAGATAAATAAGAAGGATGCCATACATTGTATGGGTTTTGATTAAGATCGTACATTTAGCTTTTGTTTGTTTTTATAGCTGAACAACAATCATTACATTTTAATTCTTAAATCATCCTTATTGTAAAATATATAATAGCACAACCTCGGTACTACAGCCTGAGGTGCACCACATTATGCTGCCAACTGGAAACCAGACAATGCATTGCCACCAGTATAAATAACTGCAAATCAGGTGCATTAAAGGGAACCTGTCATCAGAATTGACCTATGGCGCTATTTACATGTTCCTGGTATTGTTCAGAATTAAATGTACTCATTAACGTTAGAAATCATCTTTGATTTCCTACTATGGGTCCTGTTCACATAAAGTTCAGAAATATAGTCAGAACCGCCGTGCTCTCATTCAGCAAAGACAGGTTCAACCGATCAAAAGTACGTAGAAAGGTTTTTTGAACCAATCACTGGTTCAACAAATGCGGCCTTCACAACAGTCTTTTTATAAAGCACTCCTCTCATTTCATAAAATTACTCAAATACATATCATATAAGAGACGCATCCATAAATAGTATTCCCCAAATAAAACATATATCCATAAATACACATATATAAAATCATAAAAGTCTACAAACATGTTCTAGCTATTTAAATATATATCTAAGCCAATCGCTTTTTACTACTATCCCATTCACTCAATGGGTCTGCGATCACATGTAGTTTATCTACTAATCAGCTATTACTCTCATCCACCCATTCTTAAGATACCCATGGTCAGATGTTACAAAATCTCCAATCATCTTCTACCCCGACTTATTCTCAATGAATGAAAATCACATGTTCTCAGACCACCGATAAGGAGTCTTCAGAAAAGCCCCCAGTGTGAAAGATCAACTTGTACACAATTGTTTATTGGAAAACAATGAGAAGGAGAAAAAACATGCATTTACATGGTGTGGTTTTTGCTTGTCTTCAAAAAATTGTGAAGTCATGTCAACAAGTAATGGGTCAAAGCATAAGATTGAATAGGAACTTATGTGTGAACATTCGGGTGTTGTATACATGCTGGAGTGTCTATGCGGACTCCAGTATGTGGGACGGACAATGAGAAAGTTAAAAACAAGGGTGCAGAAGCATATTTGTAACATTAAAAAATGGTTTCGAGATGCATCGTATCTCTGCACACTACAGAAAGGTTCAAATCCAGAGGGTCTCATATTCATTGGGCTGGAGCACGTAAAGAATAAGTGGCGAGGAGAAGATCCAGTAGCAAAGATAAATCGAAAAGAGGTAGAAGGGATATACTGGTTGGGCACTTTGCAACCATGTGGGTTAGATGTGAAATCAAACCTTGTAAAGTTGAAAGATAGATGTTGAGAAGGAAACACAATCTATTAGTAGGAGATACCAACAAGATTAGTAGTGGAGTGAATAGTAGGTGTAATAGCGGCTGCTGTACGCCGCTGTTCCCCCGCTTATCGCCATGGTCCCAGACGCCGCACTCAGCGGTGACCTGTGGTCGGTACTTCCCATTTCACCGCTGCGGTCCTGGGCTGTGTGTCTGTAGGTGGTATTGCTTTTGAGGATTCCACTCCACAGCTTCCACTCAGTCCTGGACACAGCATGAGGTTGGCTGGTTTCATGTTACACTGCTCTAAGGGTGGGGCGCATCACTCCCTGGGCTGTGTGGGTTAGGTCAGGTGACCTCGCTGACCAACTCTGGCTCTCCTGCAGGTAGTTAAGTGGCTCAGCCCTCTTCCCAGATGCCTCAGTGTCAAGGACCTTGAGTTTGCAGGTTCCTGATACTCTCGTGTGCTCCTGCTTTATACTTTGTTCCTGGACTTATCATCTGATCCCTGTCTGCTTGCCTTGTCTCTCCTGTTTCTGACCCGGATTGTCTGACCTGTACCTGTGCCGCCTGCCCTGACCTTTTGCCTGTCTGACTACGCCTCTGCCTCATCCTTTGGTACTGCACTGTTGTTCCTGGTAACGACCCCGCCTGCCTGACTACGCGTGTACTTCTGGTACCTACCCAGGTATCTACTGGTCTGCCTGGACCAGCTGCCACTGACTCGGGGATTGCTCTGGAGTAGCCCCTGGCAACTACCCTAACGGCTCAAGTCTATCCTCACCATGTAAGGCTCTAGTAAAAACCAGGTAGTTGCTTAGACACGCCCCTCCAGAGAATAGCCAGTCAGTGGCACAGTGGGTTTACACCAGCTAATTTGTGACAGTAGGGGAATGAAGAGAACAGAGAAGACTCTGAGAAATTTCCCACTATCCCGCCCATCTCACTCTCAGAAACCTCCCCCTCCTTCTCACAGACCTCCCCTTTGCATTCTTACGTCAGCGCCTAACCGTGTGAAATCTCGGTCAGACATAGAAGTCCTCATGGGCTGCCATGATCCTTACATGAGCAGTGAGCGGAGGTGTAAGCTCTTGCGTCACAGCGATCAGCTGACATCAGTCCCGGCAAGTTCTACACATGCGCAGTGAGAACTTGAAGCAAACGTGTATACCCTTCCACTCAATGCGCATATCAGGATCTCAGTTGCACATAGAAATCTAATGAGCCAGTAGCCATCGTAATAAGAAGGGGGAGGTCTGTAAGAGTAATATGGGCAGGATAGTGGGGGATGACTCTGAGACTTGCCTCATCCAGCACAACATTCCAATGACTCCAGGAGCGACCAGTTGATGACGTCAGGTACAGTTAAAAAAATTATTTTTAACATAAACACATTACTTGTATCCCTGATTATATCCGAATGGTACAGTCTTAATATGGCGTTCTGCGGTATACAGTGGATATAAAAAGTCTACACACCCCTGTTAAAATGTCTGTTTTCTGTGCTGTCAAAAAATGAGACAAAGATAAATCATTTCAGAACTTTTTCCACCTTTAATGTGACCTATAAACTGTACCACTCAATTGAAAAACAAACTGAAATCTTTTAGGTGAAGGCAAGAAAACAAAAAAAAACTAAAGTAATGTGGTTGCATAAATGTGCACACCCTCTTATAACTGGGGGTGTAGCTGTGTTCAGAATTAAGCAATCACATTCAAAATCATGTTAAATAGGAGTCAGCATACACATGCCATCATTTGAAGTGCCTCTGATTAACTCCAAATAAAGTTTAGCTGCTCTAGTTGGTCATTCCTGAAATTTTCTTAGTTGCATCCCACAGCAAAAGCCATGGTCCACAGAGAACTTCCAAAGCATCAGAGGGATCTCATTGTTAAAAGGTATCAGTCAGGAGAAGGGTACAAAAGAATTCCCAAGGCATTAGATATACCATGGAACACAGTGAAGACAGTCATCATCAAGTGGAGAAAATATGGCACAACAGTGACATTACCAAGAACTGGACGTCCCTCCAAAATTAATGAAAAGACGAGAAGAAAACTGGTCTGGGAGGCTACCAAGAGGCTTACAGCAACATTAAAGGAGCTGCAGGGATATCTGCCAAGTACTGGCTGTGTGGTACATGTGACAACAATCTCCCGTATTCTTCATATGTCTGGGCTATGGGGTAGAGTGGCAAGACGAAAGCCTTTTCTTACGAAGAAAAACATCTAAGCCAGGCTACATTTTGCAAAATATCTGAAGTCTCCCAAAAGCATGTGGGAAAAGGTGTTATGGTCTGATGAAACCAAGGTTGAACTTTTTGGCCATAATTACAAAATACAGTGGTGGCCAAAAGTTTTGAGAATTACACAAATATTAGTTTTCACAACGTTTGCTGCTAAACTGCTTTTAGATCTTTGTTTCAGTTGTTTCTGTGATGTAGTAAATATAATTACACGCACTTCATACGTTTCAAAGGCTTTTATCGACAATTACATGACATTTATGCAAAGAGTCAGTATTTTCAGTGTTGGCCCTTCTTTTTCAGGACCTCTGCAATTCGACTGGGCATGCTCTCAATCAACTTCTGGGCCAATTCCTGACTGATAGCAACCCATTCTTTCATAATCACTTCTTGTTGGAGTTTGTCAGAATTAGTGGGTTTTTGTTTGTCCACCCGCCTCTTGAGGATTGACCACAAGTTCTCAATGGGATTAAGATCTGGGGAGTTTCCAGGCCATGGACCCAAAATGTCAACGTTTTGGTCCCCGAGCCACTTAGTTATCACTTTTGCCTTATGGCACAGTGCTCCATCGTGCTGGAAAATGCATTGTTCTTCACCAAACTGTTGTTGGATTGTTGGAAGAAGTTGCTGTTGGAGGGTGGTTTGGTACCATTCTTTATTCATGGCTGTGTTTTTGGGCAAAATTGTGAGTGAGCCCACTCCCTTGGATGAGAAGCCCCAAACAATCGGAAAGAGGCTTCATCGGAGAATATGACTTTGCCCCAGTCCTCATCAGTCCATTCACCATATTTTCTACAGAAGATCAATCTGTCCCTGATGTTATATTTGGAGACAAGTGGCTTCTTTGCTGCCCTTCTTGACACCAGGCCACCTTCCAAAAGTCTTCGCCTCACTATGCGTGCAGATGCGATCACACCTGCCTGCTGCCATTCCTGAGCAAGCTCTGCACTGGTGGCACTCCGATCCCGCAGCTGAATCCTCTTTAGGAGACGATCCTGGCGCTTGCTGGACTTTCTTGGACGCCCTGAAGCCTTCTTAACAAGAATTGAACCTCTTTCCTTGAAGTTCTTGATGATCCTATAAATTGTTGATTGAGGTGCAATCTAAGTAGCCACAATATCCTTGTCTGTGAAGCCATTTTTATGCAACGCAATGATGGCTGCACGCGTTTCTTTGCAGGTCACGATGGTTAACAATAGAAAAACAATGATTTCAAGCATCACCCTTCCTGCCATTTTAACCCAATCAGCCTGACATAATGATCTCCAGCCTTGTGCTCGTCAACATTCTCACCTGAGAGAGACGATTACTGAAGACGATTACTGAAATGATCTCAGCAGGTTCTTTAATGACAGCAATAAAATGCAGTGGAAAGGTTTTTTTGGGATTAAGTTAATTTTCATGGCAAAGAAGGACTATGCAATTCATCTGATCACTCTTCATAACATTCTGGAGTATATGCAAATTTCTATTATAAAAACTTAAGCAGCAACTTTTCCAATTTCCAATATTTATGTAATTCTCAAAACTTTTGGCTATGACTGTATATGTTTGGCCCAAAAACAACACTGCACATCACCAAAAGAACACCATACCCACAGTGAGGCATGGTGGTGGCAGCATCATGCTTTGAGGCTGTTTTTCTTCAGCTGGAACTGGGGCCTCAGTTAAGCTAGAGGGAATTATGAACAGTTCCAAATACCAGTCAATATAGGCACAAAACCTTCAGGCTTCTTCTAGAAAGCTAAACATGAAGAGGAACTTCATCTTTCAGCATGACAACGACCCAAAGCATACATCCAAATCAACAAAGGAATGGTTTCACCAGAAGAAGATTAAAGTTTTGGAATGGCCCAGCCAGAGCCCAGACCTGAATCTGATTGAAAATCTGTGGGGTGATCTGAAGAGGGCTGTGCCCAGGAGATGCCTTCGCAATCTGACAGATTTGGAGTGTTTTTGCAAAGAAGAGTGTGCAAATCTTGCCAAGTCAAAATGTGCCATGCTGATATATATTTTTTCTTCCCTCTACCTAAAATATTTCAGTTTGTTTTTTAATTGAGTGGTACAGTTTATAGGTCACATTAAAGGTGGAAAAAGTTCTGAAATGATTCATCTTTGTCTCTTTTTTTTTACATCACAGAAACTTGATATTTTAACAGGGGTGTGTAGACTTTTTATATCCACTGTATACGTTTTATACATTATACTATGGTATATATTGTGTGTGTTTATGTGGCATGTAGATTTTAGTTGTATGAATTACTTTCTCCAAATATTTCACACTTTGTCACCTACCACCAAAATCTGTCTTCTTTTCCAGTTTTTAAATACCTGTTACAAACGTCTCCGGAGTACTACTCATACTGGGACACTCCTCATCATAGGCAGTCACAGACAAAGACAGACTTTCACCGCACTGCAGTCCTTCGATCTGACAGCTGGTAGTCACTGAGGAACAGTTGTAGGAAATGCCACTGCTTCCTAAGGCTGATGCTCTGTAGACCACAGCCCCAACTGATGGACTCCAAGACACCACTAATGTATTGTCTTGGCATTGAACAATGGCTTCAACATTTTGTGGGTCACAAGGTGCTTAAATAGTAAAGAAATAATGTATGAGCAAAATTCACACAATGTTTTAATATATTATTATAGATCATCTACTGCCTTCCTTGCTTCATGTTTCTCACCTGTTCTTACTTTAACTCCTTGGCTCCTAGAACCATTTACGTTACCGCTTACAGCAAATATACTCATCTCATACTCTGTCCCACACATCAAGTTCATGAAGAAGCAGTAGATATCCCTGTTCACACATTCCTCTTTGCTTCCATCTGGAGCGAAAGCATTGGCAATGTATTTAGTGGCACTAGTTACAGGGTTCCAGTATAGGAGGACGGTATTTATCTGGCATTCACGGATGATTGTCACATTCTGTGGAGCACACGGAGCTGTAATTCACAAAATAGACAGACAGAAGGGTAGACTGTTATATAAGGAATCTGTACAGAACAGGTTTTTGGTATTACAAAAATGAATAATAAAAATGAGCAATAAAAGTGCACTTGTAGTCAATTCACCTACAAAACGCTATAAAATAAGATGATCAGGTATAAGGAGTGCACGTGATAACCCTCTAATCTTCTGACATTTGTTCCCTGTCATGTTTTTTCATATTCAGCAGCATAGTTGGGTGACCCAACAGATTGTGGCACTCCCCCACCCTACACCCTGCCCTCCTACCAATTAAGAGTCAGTGGTGCCCATGCACCTCCACTGTTCCCCCTTGGCAGCAGATGGCCATCTCCAACCAACCATTGTGGCTGCCAGATTTTGTCTCAACTGAGTATCCCCCACCCCCCCTCCCCACGCCACTGTCATCAAACCCTGCAGTAAAGTCAGTGGTTAAGTCGCCGTGGCCCATAGCCACAGTTCCCACCCCTAATACTCGCTGTCTAAACTTTTTTCCCTCAGTAACACTCCCTATTATTCACTCACAATCCTCACTTGACCATCTGGTGCTGACAACTAGCTGACCTGCACCGTTTCAGCCTTTAGACCCCTCACCTACCCTCACTAAATCCTACTACTTTCCCCTCACATACTGCAAATATAAATCTATGGTCACAGAAGTAGATTAGGAACTTGATACAAAAGTGAGGCTATCACTGGAGAGGTATCTGTAGATGCTAGACAGACCACATATATGACAGTAACACTGCTTACCCGACTGTATCGGGTGCCCTATCTTAGAATGAAGTCATCCCAGCAAATATACTAGTTCTATCATCTTTCAATCAACTGATACCTGTTGGGACTTGCTGGAGAATTATAGTATGATGCAGCACCCCAGAACTGGGGGTATCTGCAAATGTTTTATTGTGTTGTATTATGTATTGTTATGTTGTGTTATTTTCATGTTTTGGCTAGTTATTCCATGATTGGCAATGTTTGGCAGGAATTGGGCTAACCACCCTATTCTTCTCCTTTTCGTAGGAGTGGGCTGGTTCTACTTCCTGCCAGGAAGGCGAGTTCCAGTTCAAATAGTGAAGAGAGAGGAAGTACATGCCAGAGCTCCTACTTCCAGGAACCAATTCTGATGTCAGACCATCACTCCAGGGAGATCATCTGAATCAAGAAATTTCAGCTTTACAGACACTGCTGCAAGGTATGGGGCTATAGCATGCAATGACAATTCTGGAGCATCTATTCTTCTGACTCTATATTCTGACATTCCTCTATTAGTCTTTCGTGAAGTTTTTTAATGAATTGTAAATAGTCTGAAATGGAGGTCCAACTGGGTGTTTCCAGTTGTGGGTGTGTCCCTGCACAGTGTGTAACTGCCAGGACTGACTAGATACATCCCGGACTGGTAACACACAGATGGACCTTTATTGTAGACCTTTGGCTGTTCATTAATAAGCATCTAGTGCGAAAAGTAGACAAATGGCACAACACAGAGTTTTAAAAATAGATGCTCTGGAATTATTATTACATGGAAAGTGCAAATAATTACTAAAACAGACATTTCAGGAGAGGGGGCAGGTTCTCACTAAGGCTGAATGACTAGCCTTCTGAAGGCCGTCATCAATGCTTGTCACACAGATCTATCATGTACATCATTCTAGACCCTTGAGGATGCAATCTAAATACAGAAAGGCAGGGGGTCAGTAGTCACGAGCTGTGTCAGATCAAGTATAGGGCAAGGCTAGGTCTTGTATTGTTCACATAGTGTGCAGTCTGATATTCAGTATAAACCATTTCTGTCTTCCAAATAAGAGGACTGTTTTCTGTAGTCTAACTTGTTTATTGTCAACAGGATTGTGAATTGGTAAAACTACAAGAATACAAATGGCTTGTATAAGGCATAACATGAATCAGCACAAGCATAGAACAGCATGTATTATAACATTACATTAACACTGGGCATATGTCCAAAATGGCTGCCTATACATAGATTGCATGGCTAGCTAACATAAATAACTGAGTGACACTTATACCTAACTAAACAGCTCTGCATAGCATACCGTCCCTGAAACAAGGTAGATCTCACTCACCAGATATACTTGCGCAAAGATGGTGGAGTTTAAGAAGGACAACTGCATGGAATCTTTATTAACAAAAAACAAGGTGCAATACATTTTTACTACTGCTAGATGGTGCTGTTACCTAACTAATAACTACAGGAATACAGAAATTGCAGCAGAATGAATTAGAAATGAATAGACATGAACTGAAATGAATCTCCCTCTGCTGGAGGCAGAGCATGTATCCTTTGAGAAATTCTTCTAAACAAGATAGCCATGATCAGTAGCTTGTAGATCTGAATACACAGAACTGTTGTGTGATCTCAAGAATAACAATAGGCAGGGCCGTCTTTAATGCGGGGCAAAAGGGGCAGCTGCCCCGTGCCCAGTTGCTCCTGGGGGACCCAAGGCAACTGCCTCTTGAGCCCCGCTGGCCACTGGAGGACCTTTCATGGGTCCATACTTTATTAACTAAGTAGCAGGACATGTAGGACATACATGGGGGATGTCCCTGCACTTACTATTATTTCTGGGCGCCGCTCCGTTGCGCTGCTGTGGACCCCGTTACATTCTCCCGCGCTGTATGATAAGTAACAGCATCGGAACACCAGGGAGGAGACATCAGCTTTTCTCCCTGGGCGTTCCTTCTCCAGTCACAGCCAGGGAGAAGGTGAGATTTTTTTTTTCTCCCTTCGTTCTGTGCTGCGATTGGACAGCGCTACAACCAGGGAGAAGGAACGCCCACAGAGAAAAGCTGATGTCTCCTCCCTGGTGTTCCGATGCTGTTACTTAGCATACAGCGTGGGAGAATGTAACGGGGGCCACAGCAGCACAACGGAGCGGCACCCAGAAATAATAGTAAGTGCAGGGACATCCCCCATGTATGCCCTACATGTCCTGCTACTTAGTTAATAAAGTATGGACCCATAAATGCGGCAGCGGTACTTGTGTTCTCCCTCTTGCCCAGGGTCCAATCAATATTAAAGATGGCCCTGACAATAGGTAGCAATTAAGATATGCATAGAAAGAATGCATAAAGCTAACACAGAGGTGTGAAATATTTTATGAGAATTGAATCATATTTCTTTTAAGTTAAAGACGTTTTCTGAGACTTTTTATCTGATGATCTGTATCTGATCGGTGGGGATCTGACACCTGGGACCCCTGTCGATTAGATGTTTGAGAAGGCACCAGCGCCTCTGTAAGTACTGAAGCCTTCCCACAGCTTTCCCTAGACCAGTGACGTCACGTTCATCAGTCACGTGGCCTAGGCACAGCTCTGGGCTGCGATACCAAGCAAAGCCACTGTACAGTGTATGGGGGTGTGCTTGGCCGATGCCTTCTCCAACAGCTGATCGGCAGGGGTGTTGGACCCCCCCCCCCCCCCCCCACCCAGGATAGGTCATCAGTTAAAAAGTCTCAGAAAATGATTTAATTGATTAAATAAAAGCTTGAACGGTATAGAGCTTCATTAGATTTGCTCTGTGTGTCAGTCTATCTACAGATAAAGTGCCTACAGGTTACATAGCACAAAAACTAATAACAACCGAAACAATGTGGTGGGCAACATCTACTCCCCTCAAAAAAGCCAACCAAACCATAAACCAAGCAAACCCACACGGACAAAAGAGGAGTCTCAAATGGCTCAAAGAGTAATAATAATCTTTATTAAATACACATATACTAATACTCTTATACTAAACCTGATTCCATATTGCTATCTTATGGAAGTGGTGTATAGTCACTGCATTCCCCTCTGTATTGAGAACATTATTGCACTGTTCCTCAGGTGTATACCGCACTTCTACTTTGATGTATTTCATCTCTATTATTATCATGTTGTATATATGTATTTAATAAAGATTATTCTTACTTTTTGAACCATTTGAGACTAATCTTTTTTTCATGTAGGTTATCTACAGATAAATCAAAACCCAAAATGTATACTTAGCTTGGGCGAGTGCCCATTGTTAGCTAACCTTAGAGATTGTCCCACTAAACATATTGTACATTTTTCAAACCAGCACCTGGATCTGAATACTTCTGTAATTGCACATAATTAAAAAATTAGTATAGCCACTGAGTTTTTCTATGAAATCTATCTGTATAGCGCCACCTGCTGTTTGCTCTTTTTCTAATTTCTCTGTGCACCTTACTGAGGTGGACGCACATTCTCAATTCTATCCTTCAATTGCCACCAGCTGCAGCAGAAAGGGCATGCCCCCGGAGCTGTGAGTTTGAATTAAATCTAGCAGATCAATTAAAACAAATCCTTTGCACGAAGCTACAGCTGCAAGTGGCAATTTCCATCCCAAGACAAGCAGGGCACCAGGAAAAAGAGTCAAGGGACATGCTCCTGATGCCTGGGCCTAGAGACTCCAGTGCTCAATACATTATTTTAATGAAATCAAGGTTTAATGCAGTCAACATAATAACCAGTGAAATTACCTGTTTCTAGAGTCAACATTTCACTGCTATTGCTGGTGCAACCATTACTGACAGCTCTGACGGTCACATTGTATGTCTGTTCACACAGAAGGTTCTGCAGGTTACAACTGGTGGAGGTGGATGCACATGATGCCTCATGCCCATCTTTGGATTTTGCAGAAGCCAGATATGAAGTAGCTCCATTACGTAATGTCCAGGATAATAATGCAGTCCCCATGTTGCTGTTGTACTGAATAGTCACAACTTGAGGAGATTCCAGCCCTGGTTAACAACAGATAAAATAGTTCTTTATTTTTGCTAATGTAACAAAAGATCAAATAAAGTCAAATTCTCTCAAACAATGCACTGACTAGCTCATGGTAATACAAACGGTGCTTATTTGAATTATCCAACTCCTTGAGCATTGTTTCTTCTATGTTTGCATTGTGCTGTTTTCTTGTTATTTTTCCTAGAAATTTATGAATAAATTGACAACTTGGTGTTACCATTCCCCTGGCAAAAGGGGTGTCTCTACACAATCTGGTCTGTAAAAAATACATTTGTATTGTGTTAGCCAAATATGTGTATAAATATGTGACTGTTCAGATACTGCGCTATATACCATGCCCGAGGAAGAGACCTGATTCGTTTCGAAAGCTTGTAATTTTGTCTTCATCTTTTCGGTTAGCCATTAAATGATATAACTACTATATAATCTCATTTTTTATACAGTCTGAGAATTGAAACATATTTATTCAAAGTTAAATGATGAAATAATGGCTAGACCAGTATGGAATCTTCAAGAGATGTGCTTTGTGTGTCTGTCAACCCCATTAGAACCCATAATGTAATATATGGCTTGGGCTTGTGCCCTCCGTTAGTTATGAGGATGTGTTTACAGTGAAGATGATCCTAAAGTAAAGCCTTATGAACACCACAATGCCCCATGATAAATTAATTGCCCTCAATGCCATCCACAATAATCCCTATGCTTCCATTATGCCTCATGCCAGACACACTTTCAACCTCTCTTGCTTATGCAAGATGGCTCAGTGGTTAGCATTAGTGCCTTGCAGCGCTGGGGTTTGAATCTGACCAAGGACAACATCTGCATGGAGTTTGTATGCTCTCCCAGTGTTTGTGTGGGTTTTCTCCGGGTACTCTGGTTTATTTCCACACCCCAAAGACATACTGATAGGGAACTTAGATTGTGAGCTCCATTGGGGACAATGTGATGCTGATATCGGTAAAGCACTGCAGAACATAGTAGCGCTATATAAGTGTGTAAAATAAAAAAACGGCCAGTTCACCTTTTCCTCCTGAGGGTGGGCATCTCTCTATTTTTAACATACTGTATACCTGTCTGCACATTAGTTGCAGCAAATGACTTCCCCAGCTAATTTTCCCATGTAATGTATGTAGATACAGTTGACAGTGACATTTGCCAGAATGAGAAAAGCCGAGCACCAGGAAAGGACTCAAGGGACATGCTCCTGATACCTAAGCCTAGAGACACCACTGCTCAATACTTTCTTTGAATGAATTCAAGGTTTAATGCAGTGAACATAACAAGTGAAATTACATGTTTGAGTCAACAGTTCACTGCGATTGCTGGTGTGGAACCACTGGGTCAACCAACCGATTTGGCTTTGGGCTAAGCCAGATGTGTTTTTCTGGCAGTCCTGTGGTATTCATCCTTTGACCCTTATGCAGGCATCTGGACTTCGATGGAGCCACCAGGCTGGTACCTCCTGGAGTAGTCTCTGTGTGATAGACAGCTGACCCACAAGGTTACAGACACCAATGTGGAGCACTAAGGGCTCTGGCAAATTTGTAATCATATACAGGCCAAGATCAAAGCTGGTGGAATACATGTAATACAGTAAATGGTCTGAGGGCAGGACAGGCAGCGAAGGGTCAGTTTGTTAGTTTTCTGCAAGGTTGTGCTGTATATATTTGTTTGCATGTGTACTGACATCTGCTTGATTCCTGGATTCTGACCCTTCGCCACCTGACCTGACCTGTACCTGACCTCCGTACTGACCCTTCACTGCCTGTCCTGTCCTCAGACCGTGTGCACTAACCCTTTAAGAGCCAGAGGGAGCGAGCATGTACTACGAGCTTCGAATGAGAGGCTTTGCCAGCAGGAAGAGGGCCGCAGCCTGAGAGGGGCAGACAAGAAGGACTTTGGTAGCCAGGCCCGCTGCTAGAAAACAAGTAGGCCTGTGTGTCCGGACCGCTGGACCAACAGAGGGGTGTGGGGAGTGGCACCCGTGCCTCCCCAGGAAAGTGTGACAGCGTCCTGATATAATAGCAATTTTGTCATCATCTTTTCAGTTAGCCATGAAAAGATATCAACTACTAAGGCATCTAATTTTTCATACAGTCTGGTACTGTCACCATTGAGTAGCGGGTAACAAATAGTTGTGGGGTCACAACTAGAGATGAGCGAATTTCTTGAAATTAAATTCAAGTCCGATTCGACTGGGGACCAAAAATTCGATTTGGGTTGAAATCGATTCTACACTAATAAAAACTGCTCCAGTTGGCCTGAAAATTGGTATATGAGGTCTCTTAGGCCTCTTTCACACGAGCGTGACGGATTGGCTCCGGATGCGTTCAGGGTGCGTTCAGTGAAACTTACACCATTTTGCAAGCAAATTCAGTCAGTTTTTTCTGTGATGTGTTCAGTTGTTAAGTTTTTTCCGTGCGGGTGTAATGCGTTTTGATGCGCCTTAGGCCCCTTTCACATGAGCAAGTTTTACACGCGGGTGAAATATGTAACGTGAACACATAGCACCCGCACTGAATCCTGACCCATTTATTTCAATGGGTCTGTGTACATGAGCGTTTTTTTCACGCATCAGTTCTGCGTTGCGTGAAAAACACAGCATGTTCTATATTCTGCGTTTTTCACGCAGCCCTGGCTCCATAGAAGTGAATGGGGCTTCAGTGAAAATGCTTTTTTCACTGATGGTTGCTAGGAGATGTTGTTTGTAAATCTTCAGGTTTTTTATCACACGTGTAAAAAACACATCAAAACGCATTGCATCCGTGCGGAAAAAATTGAACAACTGAACGCAATTGCAGACAAAACTGACTGAACTTGCTTGCAAAATGGTGCGAGTTTCACTGAACGCACCCTGAACGCATCCGGGCCTAATCCATCACGCACGTGTGAAAGGGGCCTTAGAACTCACATTTTTTCTCTCTTGCCCTTTTCTTTCTATTTTTTCCGACACTTCTTAGGCTTAGCCTGCTGGTCAATGTCAGTATAGCACTGACACTAAAATACAATGGAAATTTTTTTCATTTAATAAATGTTTTTTTAACCACTCAATAGTCCCACAAGGGGACTATAACAGGCGATCTTTAAATACAATGCACTATTCCTATAGTACAGGGTTTCTCAACTCCAGTCCTTGGGACCCACCTACCAGTCTTGTTTTCAGGATTTTCTTAGTATTGAGCAGGTGATAGAATTTGTGTCAATGCATCAGGACTTACCACAGATATTCATTCTGTGGGATATCCTCAAGTCCTGACCAGTAGGTGGGTCCCAAGGACTGGAGTTGAGAAACTCTGTACTATAGAAATAGTGCATTGTATTTTAGAAGCGATCAAAAGATAGCCTGTTATAGTCCCCTTGTGGGACTAATAAGTGGTTAAAAAAACATTTATTAAATGAAAAAAAATTCTATACAAAAATACACTTTTCCTATTGAAAAACGGCTTTTTGATTAAAAAAATTGCAAAAATTAAATCTCCTCACGTTTGGTATCACCGCATCCGTAATGGCCCACACCTCACAAATATTGTGTAAATTATCCTCTACAGTAAACGCTATATAAAAACAAACAAAATAAATGCCACCAAAAGACCTAATGGTCATAACGAGGTACTGGAAGTCCTCAACAGTCCCTCGATTAAAGGAAGTAGTTAATTTAGTAAATGCCTCTTGTGCATAAGAAAAAATGATTGCCTATATGAACCACACTTATCCACGCTTTGAGAACTCTTGGAGATCTTGGCTAACATCTACTTATGCAGTTATATCTAGTCAATAAAGCTCTTGGTATTTTCCAATAATTGAAGATCGCTGAGAATACCTAGTTT
The DNA here is from genome assembly GCF_014858855.1 of Bufo gargarizans. Classification (NCBI taxonomy): domain Eukaryota; kingdom Metazoa; phylum Chordata; class Amphibia; order Anura; family Bufonidae; genus Bufo; species Bufo gargarizans. Next base: position 129,070,293 of record NC_058086.1, read on the forward strand.
AAAGGGGTTCTGCAGTTTGTTTAAACTGATGATCTATCCTCTGGATAGATCATCAGCATCTGATCAGCGGGGGTCCGACACCCAGGATCCCCGCCAATCAGCTGTTTGAGAAGCTCCTGGAGCACCGCTGCCTTCTCACTGTTTACCGCTGGCCCAGTGACGTCACGACTAGTATCAACTGGCCTGGGCGGGGCTAAGCTGCTAGAAGTTTCCTGAGACTGGAGAAAATAGTTGGCATGGCAGAACATTACAATAGCTTTATATGCAGATAGAGTGCTCCAATATATTCGCGATTGCGAAATCGGCACTAATGATGCAAATTCTTTGACGCAATACGTGCAACTTCACATTTTAACAGGTCTGACTACTTATTAGTGATTGGTTGCACTAAGTATTGTTGTGAACTTGTGACATCACAGCACTATGTATGTATGTATGTGTGGACAGCAGAACCTATCAGCTACACTATACCACAATCTATCCTACACTGACTGTCTCCCACTAACTATCTGTATTATATATATAAGCTAACTAACTAACTATCTAATGTAATGACATAGAACAGCACAGAGCACAGCATTAACACTGCTATCTCTCTCTCAGATCTGCAAAATACACAAGGGCTGCTGGGGAGGTTCTTATATAGTAAGGGATGTTGCTAAGCTCAGACAAAGACATTGCAGCCTTCTCATTGGCCCACAAGCAAAAAGGAAGGTTACTGTTGAAAAAAAAAAATAGAATATTCAAAATTACAAATATATATCACTATATTCTAAATATTTGCGAATTCTCAAAGTGCCGATATTCGCGATTAATATTCGCTATTCGAATATTCGCGCCCAACACTATTCATGAGCTCCTGGCTCTCCCCGCCCACCTGCTGCTGATTCATATGGAAACAAAAACTGTCAATCAGAGGCAGGTGGGTGGGGAGAGCCGTGAGCTCATGAATATGAGGACTCATTGGCATGTGCTCGAGCTGTTAGAACCTAGCAGCAGAAAAATGCGGACATAGTGGGGGACATTTACTAAGCATGTTGCACCAGAATTATGGCTTAAAATGCGCCAAAAATAATGTTTATTTTTTTATTTGCTGCAAATATATCAACTGGAATAAAGATGCAACTTTTTGTCAAAAAGTCACATTTGTGAAAAGAAAAATCAACTGGGCGTTGGGAACAAGCTAAACAACAGTGTTTTGTCAGTAAATTGTCATTCAACAAAAACAAACCAATAACGACTCTGAGACAAAAGTCGCAATTTACCACTGAAAATGTCGCAAATATGTTTTAAAAGTCTCAAGTGCGGTCTGGCAGGGTTGGTTGGAATGGATCATTTTGGTTTAAAAAATCACTGTTTAGTGCTATTGGCGTTAAAATGTTGCAAATCGAGAGAAATAGGCGAATAATCAAGTTTATGTTTAAGAAAGCAACATTTTAAAAGTGGTATGCACCTTTTGATATGTTATGAGGTAAAACAAATCACCACTTTTGATTTGTAATGTTAGTCTTTCTTTGGCGCAAATTACGCCATTATTGATAGATGTCCCCCATTCTCTTTAGTGGAGGCAGATGCTTGCCAATGTTTATACTGTACACACATGGTAGTATAAGAGAAAGCAGTAGCTTGCTCTGAACAAGCGTCAGACAGCAGAAGTTGCATTACTGGATGGGCAATAAGTTGCCACTGTCAGCAATAGCAGATATACTCATTATCATCAGGCAATGTGAGGAACTCTTCACAGATCCATGTGCTTGATGCATTTTGACATTGGTAATGATTGGGACACTTGCGCAGAACAATTTTGCTTATTTGGGTTTGAAGATGACACTTGCTGCACTGAAAACACTCTCTGATATGACACAGGAGCCTGGACAGCACAGCCATATTTGGAGAACAATGAGACATGTTTTACGGACGCGTGGTCAAAAGTACCAATGGCACAGAGAATAAAATTTGGGTGAGGCTGCAAAATAAAATATAGGTGAAGGTGCGGAACTGCACCACATTTGGCTGTACATTGATTCTGCTCTTTATTGCTGATGTGGCATTCACCCTACTCCTCTGATGTCACCTCATCCTCATGCTCCACACCCTGATCTGGCTCTCAGGTCCTGTCAAACATACAATGATCAGAAATAAAATGAAAGGCACTTCAAAGAAAGATACTCTTGTCTTTATTTAAAAATTATACAGAATCCAAACACATTTGGTGTATAGCCGGTTCTAACGCAGACGCTGGAGGACAGTGTGTAGCCAAAACAGGAGAGAAGACCAGGACACAAAAGCCAAGGAGATCCCGGAAGATATAATTCACTAGTTCCTAAAAAACGGTGGAACGACCGAAGAGTATCACAAAATATTCATAGTGACCGTCTTGGGAGTTAAATGGGGTTTTCAAGAATCCAGGTTAAATTGTATGCACCCCCAAGATCCAGCTAATTAAAGAACTTGGCCCCACTCGGCACCAGCCGGGGGGGGGGGTGTTCCATAAAACATCTATCCAGGTTGTCCTTTATCTATACATACATAGACTGAGCCTCAGGTAAGGGCAATGAGTACACTCGGTTACATGGAGGAGCAACGTCTCAGCCTTCTCCTTATCAAAGATGTCAATGTAGCTGGTGTAAGCAATAGGCAAACCTTGCAGATTTTGCAGGACAGATGGAAACAGAGAGGTTTTACTGGTGTCAAGCATCGGAGTGACATGCAGAACCCCAGTAAAGAATCTCCCCCAAGATCCAGTCCAGGAGATGCCTGTGCATGCAGGGCCAGGGTAGCTCCAGTAGCAGAGGCCCGGTAGAAGCAGATAGAACAAATAAGGATTTTTTTTCAGTGTGGAGTGCACCTACTTGTAGCTCCAAGAGCACAGTGACAACCTGAATGGACTCTGCAAGAGCCCTGCCATCAACAGAAGTCACCCACCAAGGGCTTCTCAAAGTGCTGGATGGGTATTTGGTATTGGTTTACCACAGCATGATGCAAGAAGATGTTGTAGAAGGATGAGCTAGCAGTCTCAGTCAATGAAGATGCCAACCGAGGAGGTCTTCTGTTGCAGTTTTCTTGGTTCATTTCTGAAACCGCAGATCAAGGCCTCTAGTGTAGCCAGCATGCCACGCCCATTTATCCTTAATACACCCGGACAGTCCCCCAAAAATGCTGCCACTGATATCTCATTATTCCAGGCCATCTCAGAGGCCAGAGTGCAGAACTGAATGGCGTACTGCCCAATAGTCAGTTAGCCTTGCAGTGAAGCAGAGGCATCAGAAAACGTACATCCAGGTTCTGCAAAGACTCTACTGAAGGTTGAAAGAAGCTCTTGCAGATTGTTAGTCACAGGATCACTTCTTTCCCACAACAGATTAGCCCATTCAAGGACCTCGCCACACAGGAATGAAATTAGGAAGGTCACTTTGGCCTGATCAGTAGGAAACTGGTGGTGTTGCAGTTCATGGTTGGTACATTGGTTGACATAGCATGAGGGAAGTGAAAAACATAGGCTGGAAGCTCCAGTAGGTGTAACTTCAAAAGGTAGATATTACAAATGTTGCTGGTGGTTGCAGTACTACTGTGGTAGTTCTTAGAGTGTTAAGGCGGGTGGGTATGTTGTTCATATATGACAGTAATCACTCTTGGAGGTCATGCTGTTGAGCCAGTTCTTGAAATATTTCTAGTAGACCCATACGGCGTGGGCCTAAGCAAACACAGTGGATGTGGACCCACTAAGCCAACAACCGGTTTAGCATTGGGATATACCTAAGGGTGTTATCCTGGAAGCCCCTTGATGATCACTGTTTAACCTCATACAAGGATCTGGTATTAGCCGCAGGGGGAGCCACCAGGCTACTATCTCTTGGAATAGTCCTGGCGTGGTTGGCTGCTGACCCACAGGGGTCAGAGACACCGGTGCAAAGCACCATGGAATCAGGCAATACTAGTAGTCAGGACACAGGCCGAGGTCAGGGCAGACAGAATTTGTAGCGAATTCATGAAACTAACCTGAGGTCAGGGCAGGCAGCAAATGATCAGTACTGTACGCAGGCAGTAGTCGGGTCAGGCTGCCAGGGGTCAGAATCGATAGACAGGCAGAGTTTGGTACACTTTCACTAGGAAATTAGGAAGCTAGAACAACCTGTTGCTCAGGCACCATCCCACTGGTATGTAAATAGGCTGGGGAATATTAGGGTGCGCGCACGCTAATCCTTTAAAAGCCAGGGAGCGAGCATAGGTGTTCCTTACAGGCAGTGTCAGAATGCCAGGAATAGGATTGCAGGCCACGGCCTGCAGAGCTAGAGGGAACACTGGACTCCAACGGCCAGGTCCACCGCACCAGATCCCTAAAGTTTATAGCATGGATCCCACTATCCGGGCCAGACAGAATTCCTGCAATAACAATTACAATTAATGAAGAATATAATCATTTACTAAAAAAAGAAAAATCAGGATGATACCCCAGGGTTACAGTCTATAATAGAGAAGCTGAAACATGTTTTTCACGTAGAAAGGTTGAATTCTCTCGCGGAGAAGGAGAGACAGGCGAAAGGGTTATTTCAAAAATGGAAGCCATTTCTTGTGCATTGTATGTCAAATGAGGAGATACAGCTGATCATGCAGCCGTTTACACTCACGGAATGGTATTTGGTGGGTCAGCTGAAAGGGGCACTGGGTCGTCTGCGGCTTACGTCGGCCAGTTCCCCTTGATTCTGTGTAACGGGATGGTTATGTATGCTAGTACATTAATTGTGAAGTATGACTGCTTTGTACCAAGGAAAACATATTGCCCTATGTTTGTGATGGTTTTGTCTGAGGCACCTGTAGTGCTTTAATTTGTTTGTGTTATTTAATGTGTTCAGAGATGTACACTCTGAATTTACTGTATGTCCTGTCAAAGGAAAATAATAAAGAATTATTAAAAAAAAAAAAAAAAAAAATCAGAAGAGGTGACAACTCCTCTGTACGTGGTGGTTACCCTAAAAATATTTTTTGTACACGATCATTGATAGTACAGCATTAGAATAAGCCAGGCTATGATGTGTAGTAGACATATACTGTGGGAGTATAAGGCTTCTTTCACATCTGCGCTTTCCCTTTCCGCTATTGAGATCCGTCATAGGATCTCAATAGCGGGGGGAAAATGCTTCAGTTTTGTCCCCCTTCATTGTCAATGGGGACAAAACTGAACTGAACAAAACGGAATCCACCAGAATGCATTCCGTTCCGTTTGGTTGCGTTCCCATCGCGGACAGAATAATGCTGCAAGCAGCGTTTTTATGTCCGCGATGTGGTGCGGAGCAAGACGGATCCCAATGCACAATCCAGGTCAATGGGGACAGATCAGTTTTCTCTGACACAATCGAAAATGGATCTGTCCCCCATTGACTTTCAATGGAGTTCATAACGGATCCGTCTTGGCTGTTAAAGATAATTCAATCGGATCCGTTCATAACGGATGCAGACGGCTGTATTATAGTGACGGAAGCGTTTTTGCTGAACCCTGCCGGATCCAGCAAAAACACTGGTGTGAAGATAGCCTAACATGTAATATCAGAGGAGAACTGATATAGTATGCTGCATAATCTTTATATTTCTTTTTTATATTATTACAATTGATAACCACTGATAATTTGCAAGGCTTAACAGACATGAAAAGCTACGGTACTTACTTGTAGTTTCCTGCAACACCTGTTTCTCTTCCCCAGCTGTGTAAAACCAGTTATAAGATGTAACACCGAAAATATATTTAGTGCATGGAAGGAGATTGTCCACCAAGACTGTGGTGGAAGTGGTTTTCCTGAGAAAGGCCAAGTTAGAGGTTGCTCCATCTTCATAAACAAAGATCCCATACAGTAGTGCCTTCTCGACACTTGACCAAGATAAGGTTACAGACAAACTCGAAAATGAAGTCACAGTGATATCCATTGGTGGTGGAGTTACTAAAAAATACATATATACCGGATTAAACATGCTAGAACATATAGACTGGTGACAAAGCTAATGTCAGCTAACATACATAGACTGAATCTTACTGATCGGTACCAGATACCATGCACTTGTGAACTATACCAGCAGCAACACTATTAGTATTACACACTATGTAGTAGTATTAAAACGAGAAGGGTTTCAACCTCATACATAGACACATATCTAGGCGCAATGCAAGCAGTCTTTAAAACTGTTACTGTACAGTAATTTGCTGTAGAAAACAAAAAACAAATCCACTATATTATAGATGTGACTGAAGAGAAGCTTGGAAATAACCTGGAGAATTGTGAATTTGGCCCTGAAAGTAATAACCTGGGATTAGTGCAAGATTAATAAAGCAATATTTTAGGGCACTTTCACACTAGCGTTTTTCTTTTCCGGCACTGAGTTCCGTCACAGGGGCTCTATACTGGAAAATAACTGATCAGGTATATCCCCATGCATTCTGAATGGAGAGTAAGGCCTCTTTCACACTTGCGTTGTCCGGATCCGGCGTGTACTCCACTTGCCGGAATTACACACCGGATCCGGAAAAACGCAAGTGTACTGAAAGCATTTGAAGACGAATCCGTCTTCAAAATGCTTTCAGTGTTACTATGGCACCCAGGACGCTATTAAAGTCCTGGTTGCCATAGTAGTAGTGGGGAGCAGGGGAGCAGGGGAGCAGTATACTTACAGTCCGTGTGGCTCCCGGGGTGCTCCAGAATGACGTCAGGGCACCCCACGCGCATGGATGATGTCACTCTGGAGCGCCCCGGGAGCCGCACGGACGGTAAGTATGCTGCTCCCCCGATCCCCGCTTCACTTTACCATGGCTGCCAGGACTTTAGCGTCCCGGCAGCCATGGTAACCATTCAGAAAAAGCTAAACGTCAGATCCGGATCAATGCCTTTCAATGGGCATTAATTCTGGATCCGGCCTTGCGGCAAGTCTTCAGGATTTTTGGCCGGAGCAAAAAGCGCAGCATGCTGCGGTATTTTTTCCGGCCCAAAAACTTTCCGTTCCGGAACTGAAGACATCCTGATGCATCCTGAACGGATTTCACTCCATTCAGAATGCATTAGGATAAAACTGATCAGGATTCTTCCGGCATAGAGCCCCGACGACGGAACTCTATGCCGGAAGAAAAGAACGCAAGTTTGAAAGAGCCCTAATCCGTTCAGGATGCATCAGGATGTCTTCAGTTCTGTCATTTTGACTGATCAGGCAAAAGAGAAAACCGCAGCATGCTACGATTTTATCTCCGCCGAAAAAAACTGAAGACTTGCCTGAATGCCGGATCCGGCATTTTTTCCTATAGGAATGCATTAGTGCCATTCAAAATACCGGAATGCCAGATCCGTCCTTTGGCATGCGCAGGCATTTGACTGATCAGGCATTTTTAAGACTGATCATGATCCTGATCAGTCTAAGGCCTCTTTCACACTTGTGTTGTCCGAATCTGGCGTGTACTCCACTTGCCGGAATTACACGCCGGATCCGGAAAAACGCAAGTGTACTGAAAGCATTTGAAGACTGATCCGTCTTCAAAATGCTTTCAGTGTTACTATGGCAGCCAGGACGCTATTAAAGTCCTGGTTGCCATAGTAGGAGCGGGGAGCGGGGGAGCGGTATACTTACAGTCCGTGCGGCTCCCGGGGCGCTCCAGAATGACGTCAGAGCGCCCCATGCCCATGGATGACGTGCCATGCGATCACGTCATCCATGGGCGTGGGGCGCCCTGACGTCACTCTGGAGTGCCCCGGGAGCCGCACAGACGGTAAGTATACTGCTCCTCCGCTCCCCACTACACTTTACCATGGCTGCCAGGACTTTAGCGTCCCGGCAGCCATGGTAACCATTCAGAAAAAGCTAAACATCGGATCCGGCAATGCGCCGAAACGACATTTAGCTTAAGGCCGGATCTGGATCAATGCCTTTCAATGGGCATTAATTCCGGATCCGGCCTTGCGGCAAGTCTTCAGGATTTTTGGCCGGAGCAAAAAGCGCAGCATGCTGCAGTATTTTCTCCGGCCAAAAAACGTTCCGGTCCGGAACTGAAGACATCCTGATGCATCCTGAACCGATTTCTCTCCATTCAGAATGCATTAGGATAATCCTGATCAGGATTCTTCCGGCATAGAGCCCCGACGACGGAACTCTATGCCGGAAGAAAAGAACGCAGGTGTGAAAGAGCCCTTACTAATGCCATCAGTTGGCATATTTTTTGCTTGCCAGAACTGCTTGCCGGATTTCTCTGCCACAAGTGTGAAAGTAGCCTTAGCACAATTACCGTACTCATTTTCTAGGTGGATCATATTTATATACTAAATAATTGTGCCTAAAGATAAAATAGTATTTTCTTACCTGTCTATGGTATGTGACTCTGACGCGCTATATACTACCCCATGACTCAACCTGTCTACAGCATACAAACATTTTTGTGTTCGCTCAGTGACAGGATTAATTATTAGCAAGTCATGTAATTATACTATAAATGCCATTTGAATCCGGAACAGAAGGACACTTACAGGTGAGGACAGTGATACGCTTGCTTGCTGCACTGGGTCCAGCAGAATTAAAAGCGTATAAGGTGAGACTGTAGAGGGATGATGGCTGAAGTCCAGAAATGCTGCAGTTCAAGGTACTGAAGGTCCGGTTAATAGTTTCAGTACCAAGCGTCAGCATCAGAAAGTAGTAATCCACACCAAACTGAGAGGACCACCCGGCTGTGATCTGGGTGCTGGATATGCCGTTGGATGTTGTAATCTGTGGAGTTGCAGGTACTTAGAATGGAAGAAAACACATAGTTTAATCTATGAACGGAAAAATTATTTTCTAAGCAAATGCAATGTTAAAAATCAAGTTAGAAAGACGTAGAAACTGAAACCGGAAACCAACGTTTCTGGAGATACAATTCTCAACCTCTTTACTTAAGAAATACTAATAAGGCCACGTTCACATCACCGTTTAGTTTTCCGTTCTTCTGATCCATCAGAAGAACAGGAGAAAAAAAAACTTTATTCTGAGCATCCATTGTGCTCAATTTACAGTTCCATCGGACATCACGCACAAAGGAATTTTTCTGCTGTCAAAAATAACGGATCTCTGATGGAACTGACACAAATGGATGCAGAATGAGCACAATGGATGTTCAAACTAAAGAATCGTTTTTTGTTTTTTTTCTGTTTTGACTAGAAGAACGGAAAACAAAATGTGAAGGAAGCCTTAGACATTTACAAGTCATTTTCGTGTACACATTAGTATCTGACCTCTCAGCGGAGATATGATCATTGGTAAAATAAAGGCTTGGAGCCTGAGGCTGCACATCTGCTAGGTTAGGCTATATACACATGTATTTGTGTTTATGGCTTCCGTTTAACCTATGAGCTATGACATATGCATTTAAAACATTTTTTTTTTAAACTATGTGCATTTAATGTATATATTCTTTTATTAGATATGCTGTATAGATAGCGCAGTCTACTACCCTGTTCCATATGGGTTTTAAAGTGGTATACTAATGTACACCAACCAGGACACTCTTTTGGCCTCTGGCTAATGTAAGCCTATGGATACGCTAAGCATCTGGACATCTCTTCATGATGGGAACAGGACCTTATAACATACTTTATTGCTATGAAATTCTTCAGGGGGAGTAAAAAGTTACGATATTGACTGAAAACAGGGCCTATTACAGCTTCCCATAGCCTCTGAAAGAATAAAATCATTGCATTCTCGATCAGATGCTGAATGTACCGAGGTATTCTCCTCAGAATAAGTCATCAATATCGGATTGGTGGAGGTCGATCACTTGTTTGAAGAGGACGCTGCACTTGGAGGAGCTCCGAACAGCGGCGTACATTGTATAGTGGCTGTGCTCGGCATTGCAGTTCAGCCTTATTCACTTAAATGGAACTCGGCTGCACCTAGGCCACGTGACCAGTGTGCCATGATGTCACTGGCCTAGGGAGAACATTGCGGCCTCTTTGAACAGCTGATCAGCATAGGTGCCAAGAGTTGGGTTGCCACCAGATATTGATGACCTGAGGATAGGCCGCATCAATATCAAATTCCTGCATAACCCCTTTAATTGAGCAATGTATTGTCAAAAATTTCCAATAACTTTGGCAACACTTTATCTTTTGGAAATATAAAAATAAAGGTTACACGTTGTTTTGGCCCATGTTAATGAGAGTTTATCAAAGGGAATGTGTCAGAAAATTACCTATTGTTTAAATCACATTTTTATGTTTTTTTTGTTTTTTTGTTGTTTTTTACATTTTTCCATGTCATTATTATGTTTTAAAAAACAGTGTATATAATCCTCCAGACTTCACACTGGCCACTAGTTCTAAAACATGTCAAGTCTTCCTGTCTTTTGAGAACATCTACATGGACCATAGACACAATGGACAGGAGGGGACCCCACTGACTTCTATGAGAGAGTTTCCTAAGCGTGCTCTGTGACCTGTGCAGAGGTCAGGAGGGAGCAGATAAGCTGTGATATCAAATATTGTAAATGGTGGATTCTGTGTTATCTATACAGAGGTGTTAGGCTAGTTTCACACTGCCGTTACAGCCTTCCGGCAGCCTGTTTTGGCATAGAATGCTGGGAATCAGACAGACAAAAAACTGTATTTCTCCGGCCAGATTGCGGTCAGATCTCCTCCGGAGTTTATTACAGTTAATGGGGCCAGACGGCATTGCAACAGCGTCCGGCAATGCCTGACAGACCTGTAAACACAAGTGTGAAACTAGTCTTTGTAATTCTGCCTATGGGGATAATGATAATGGCTACTGAAAAGCTACCTGTACAGGACAGGAAATCATGACCTATTATTAGACCTAGTGGCCTGTGTGAAAATGGCAGGATTATATCACCAAAAATGTAAAAACAATATGTTTAACATAAAAACGTGATTTAAATAATAGGTCATTTTCTGATGACAAATTCCCTTTAAAGTCAATGAGTTTTGAAAACTATACATCCCTTCGTTGCAGAATCAGGACTACATCTGATAGTGAACCATGTTGTCTTAGGCAGACATCTTGTGTTCTCACCTCAGAAAGGAGTTTATCAAAGAGTTAAAGTGAAGAAATAGCTTGTTTAGTGAATAATCCTGATGTACTTAGGTCATGATGTAATGGTTACCCTTAGAAAATGGATGATATTTGCATCAGTGATGGAGGGTTTGGCCAGGAGACGCGCTTGTCTATTGAAACTAAAGAAGGCCATTGAAATGTTTATGTTCATGTTCGATTGGGGAAAGTGATAAATGAAGGTGCCCGTTTTAGTTTTATGGCCCATATGTCTCTTTGGAGAGAAGAATAGAGATAGGTACTAAAGAGAGTATTTATGATAGACCCAAGGGAACAAATTATGTCCGCATGAAGTGTTCATGATAAGAAACCTTTGTGCAATTAGAAGCTGTTGTAGGTGTAACTTATATATATCAGTGGTTCAGTGTAATAATGATGTAATCTGTGTGAAACAAATTGATGTCTATGGACTGCAGTACACTGTGGAAAACGTGAATTATAATACAAATTATTCCTTTGTTCCCAGGGTTCAAAAGACCATGTCTGGGGACTTAAACCAAGCCACTGCTGCTTCACACTTCCATCTACCTCTTAGGCTCGTTTCACACTAGCGGAAAGGAACTCTGGCAGGCTGTTCCGGCAAGTAAGCAGCCTGTCGGATCCGTTCTGCCGCTAGCGCACGTGAGCCCCCGACCTACCGTTCCGGCCCCATTGACATGTCATAGTTTTATTCCAGCCACCTCTCGGCATGTTTGCCGTGCTGCTGCCGAAACTCCGGCCCACCCCCATTATAGTCAATGGGTCCGGATCGGTAGTCCGGGGCACGCATGCACTAGCGGCAGCATGGATCCGACAGGCCAGAGTTCCTTCAAATAACCAAATTCATTGGTGTCCCCAAGTACAGTGTTCAAAGAAAGTTTATACAGGTTTTTTAAAATATGCATGCAAGGGCAATTTTGATTTTGGAGGGTCTTTCCACATGTTCTAGAGATATGAAGATTGTATTGGTGAGGGTCCATGAGCTTGCAGATTTTTTAAGCCATAAGCAAAAGGGGCACAGGGCACAGGGCTTGGGACAGCAATAATATAGTTTATTTTTTGATAACTTTTCACTTAATATTGGTATTCTATTGTGTTTACAATTCCTTGATCTACTGTATTAGCATATATACTTTATGTCAATAATAAAGAAATTGGCCACTTGTGTTTGTCATTGTCATTAGCCTACTCACTGCGGTGAGATAATAGAGCTCCAATGATATACTGCCATAAATGCTTAAAGTAGTTTTCCCAACCTACAAACTTATTCCTAACCACAGGATTAGTGTCTAATGGGTGGGGTCTAATCACTAAGACCCCCATTGATCATTGTGAAAACAAAAACAATAATTGACTTTTTGTACAAGCACAAAGTAATGGTCTCCCATAATGAAATGTATACTCACTTGTCTGTGACTGCACCCAGGCTGTTGCAAGCACTGCTCCATTAGATTGATATGATCTCAGTGTTATATTATAAAAGGTGCCTGCACGTAGACCTTGGATGACCCTGGATCGGGTAGAAGTGCTGACCATGACAGTGATGGGAGCGATGGTTGCATTGTTCACAACACGAAGATCAAGCATAAAGAAGGACACCAAAGTAGAGCTGGAGGTCCATGAAATCAGAAGTTCAGCAGAGGTTGGACTTTTAACATTAGTGATCTGCAGATCTTTATGGAATAAAATGTTTATTTCACACACATGCCACCATGAATACATATATTGTACAGTATGTAGTCAGAAATATAAAGCCGATACATATACTAGCTATAACTATATGAATACTGTACCAAATGATAAGTCCTGGTTAAGCAAGGTTATGGAAATATGATATTCAAAGTGTGCCATAATTGCATAGCAAAATTTACCATAATGAACTAATGTTATATCTTAATCTTAATAAATATCTTTAAAACTAAAATGGTAAAATACAAGTAAGATGAATATCAATAAATGCACTGTATTACCTTGTCCAGATGAAAACTAAAAAAGAAAAATACAGAATTTATTAGAAAAAAATTACCATTGGCCCAATATAATGTTATGAAACATGTACAATACATTGGACATTTCCCATTCAGAGACTAATTATGTATTGGTATCACATCATAAAAATGCATTCATTCAGCTGTCCAGTTTACAAAAGCAGTTTATTTTCAAATAATGTATTTGTGAATCGTGACCCTTTGGGGGGAGGGCACCATCATCTATTAGCAAGAGGACTGAGCAGCTAGAAAGCTTTCCCTCTGGAAACAATGTGTAATGCTTCCTTTAACCTGTAGTGGTGCTGTTGGAGAACTGAATACCTGGAGCTGGCGTCCTCCAAAAAATTACAGCTGATCACTGAAAGTCTTTATAGTCATACAACCCGTATTTTTATAGAGCTATTCTTAGGACAGGTGATAAATATCTTCCAGGTGGGGTCCAACTCCCAGGTTTCCTGACAATGAGCTGTTGGAAGCCTGTGATGGTGATTGGTCACATTGTGTTTTTGTGTAGCTCAGTCCCTTTTAAATGAACAATGTTTGACCAGCTGATTGGTGCTGGTACCAGGAGCTGGACTCCCACCAATCAGATATTGAGGACCTATCCTGAGAATAGTCCATCAACATGTAAATCTTGGAAACCCCCTTTAATGTGATTTTTCAATAAAGTTTTAATTTTAGCAACATTTTAAAGTAAAAAAAGTCATCAAAGTAGAAAGAAATCTATACATTAAAGGGAACTTGTCACCATGAAAATGCTGCGCAATCTGCATGTGATAGAGCAGGAGGAGCTGAGCAGATTGATATATAGTTTTGTGGGAAAAGATTCTGTATAACCTGTATTATATTCATTTACATTCCTACACAATCTGGGTTTTGAAGTCAAGGAAGCGATCCTGTTACAGACTGACAGCTATCTCTGTATGTACAGGTAAGTAAAAAAATATATATAAAAAGGTACATGCCAAAATAAGCTGCACACTATGAATAATTACATACAAATATCCTTGTAGACTGTAAGCCCTCGTGGGCAGGGTCCTTTCTCCTTCTGTATCAGTTTGCAACTCGTCTTGTTCCTGCTTATTGCTATTGTTTTATATTATGTATGTGCACCGTTTTTTATATGTACAGCGCCATGGAACTAATAGCGCTTTAATAAATAGCAATAATGATACTAATCATAAATATATAGCTTTACTGGACAAAGAATTTTTAAAAACAGGGTGGGTTCACATCCGCGTTCTGGATTCCATTATGGTTTTCCGTTATAACATGGTTATAACGGAAAATAACGGAATCTGTAAAACGGAAGCCTTTAAGAGGCATTCTATTTTGATCCGTCTTAATAGAAGTCTATGGGAATCATGACGGATCTGTCTGGTTCCCATTATGCAAGACGGAAAACAAAGTCCTATCGACAGGACTTTTTTCTCCGTTCTGCATAACGGAAATGGGACGGATCCGTTATGTTTCCCATATACTTCTATTATGACGGAATGCCTTTTAAAGGCTTCCGTTTTGCATTCCGTCATAATACAAGTCTATGGGCAGCAGAATGGATCCGTCCTTCCGTCTCATGGATTCCGTTATTTTCCATTATAACCATGTTATAAAGGAAAGCCATAACGGGATCCAGAACTCAGATGTGAACGCACCCTTACAGATACAAAACACAGAGGGACATTTATCAAGACTGGCGTTCCCATACACCAGTCGTGATCTCCTTGTGCCTCTTAATATGCCAGATGCCTCTTAATAAATTAGTTTCATCTCTGCCCCCACCAGAAGCTTATAAAGTCACATATGGCATGCGCCATAATTCGAATTTTTTTTAGACCACTACTGTGGCGTAAAGACATTAGTAAATGCCCCTCACGGGGTGTCCCAATACAAAATTTGAACCAGGGAACTACCCACCACAGCGCTAGCCTAAATAGGGAACACAATATACAAACCGGATTCCCAAAAAGTTGGGACACTAAACAAATTATGAATAAAAACTGAATGCAATGATGTGGAGATGGCAAATGTCAATATTATATTTGTAATAGAACGTAGATGACAGATCAAACGTTTAATCCGAGTAAATTTATAATTTTAAAGGAAAAATACGTTGATTCAAATTTTCACGGTGTCAACAAATCCCCAAAAAGTTGGGACAGGTAGCAATAAGAGGCTGGAAAAAGTAAATTTCAGCATAACGAAGAGCTGGAAGACCAATTAACACTAATTAGGTCAATTGGCAACATGATTGGGTATAAAAAGAGCTTCTCAGAGTGGCAGTGTCTCTCAGAAGCCAAGATGGGTAGAGGATCACCAATTCCCACAATGTTGCGCAGAAAGATAGTGGAGCAATATCAGAAAGGTGTTACCCAGCGAAAAATTGCAAAGACTTTGCATCTATCATCATCAACTGTGCATAACATCATCCGAAGATTCAGAGAATCTGGAACAATCTCTGTGCATAAGGGTCAAGGCTGTAAAACCATACTGGATGCCCGTGATCTCCGGGCCCTTAAACGACACTGCACCACAAACAGGAATGCTACTGTAAAGGAAATCACAGAATGGGCTCAGGAATACTTCCAGAAACCATTGTCAGTGAACACAATCCACCGTGCCATCCGCCGTTGCCAGCTGAAACTCTATAGTGCAAAGAAGAAGCCATTTCTAAGCAAGATCCACAAGCTCAGGCGTTTTCACTGGGCCAGGGATCATTTAAAATGGAGTGTGGAAAAATGGAAGACTGTTCTGTGGTCAGACGAGTCACGATTCAAAGTTTTTTGGGGGAAATCTGGGACGCCATGTCATCTGGACCAAAGAGGACAAGGACAACCCAAGTTGTTATCAACGCACAGTTCAGAAGCCTGCATCTCTGATGGTATGGGGTTGCATGAGTGCGTGTGGCATGGGCAGCTTGCATGTCTGGAAAGGCACCATCAATGCAGACAAATATATTCAGGTTCTAGAACAACATATGCTCCCATCCAGACGTCATCTCTTTCAGGGAAGACCCTGCATTTTTCAACAAGATAATGCCAGACCACATTCTGCATCAATCACAACATCATGGCTGCGTAGGAGAAGGATCCGGGTACTGAAATGGCCAGTCTGCAGTCCAGATCTTTCACCTATAGAGAACATTTTGCGCATCATAAAGAGGAAGGTGCAACAAAGAAGGCCCAAGACGATTGAACAGTTAGAGGCCTGTATTAGACAAGAATGGGAGAGCATTCCTATTTCTAAACTTGAGAAACTGGTCTCCTCGGTCCCCAGACGTCTGTTGAGTGTTGTAAGAAGAAGGGGAGATGCCACACAGTGGTGAAAATGGCCTTGTCCCAACTTTTGGGGAATTTGTTGACACCATGAAATTCTGATTCAACATATTTTTCCCTTAAAATGGTACATTTTCTCAGTTTAAACTTTTGTTCCGTGATTTATGTTCTATTCTGAATAAAATATTAGAAGTTGGCACCTCCACAGGGGCAGACTGGGAACTTAAAGTTGCCTTGGAAAAAACTAAAAGTGGCCCCATATTGTAGGCGGGTCCAATCAGACAGAAGGTGGGGCAACACAAGTAGGAAGAGCCAACACAAGTAGGCACAGACAACAGAAGTAGGCAGGGCCTGCAATACTATAGTGCAGCACAAAGTACTGCCCCAGCAGAACCAAATAGCACAGTGCAGCACAACACTTCTCATCATATAGATGATATTAAGTGCAGTCCCGGTGGTTATGTTCTTTTAGCTGCTAACATCAACATTATATACTTATCGCTATTATATTTATTTTGATCCTAGTGATTACATTTGCAAGTTAGATTAGGACTGTAGTTTATAGTATATCGACTAACGGCATTATGATTTTTATGTTGTTGCCTCTGATATAGAGCACTTGAGATCTTATTGCATGCACATTCTTCTTGTGTTTTATTATTTGAATATGGAATTTTATTGTATATTGCACATCTTGGTGTGTGCCTCTCTACTATTGGTATGCACTGAGGATTCATAGATCTACTGTGCGTGCATTATTACATTCCCATCGCTGGAACTCCCCTCTGCCAAAGATACGCCAAATGTGGAGATCTCCTTCCAACATGTTTGGAGGTCTCTTTCTGTAAAGAGATGCCCCCATTATTGATTGATCATGTATGATAGGCCTAATGCACGCGACTGTAGTTTCGTTCCTCATCCAATCCGCATTTTTGGTACATCAGATGTGGACCCATTAATTTAAAATGGGGCCACAAAAGATGCGGACAGCGTGCCATGTGCTGTCCACATCTATATGTCCGTTCCGTGGCCCTGCAAAAAAAGTAGAATATATCCTATTCTTGTCTGTTTTGCAGATAAGAATAGACATTTCTAGCAAAGGGGGGGACGTGCAGATCTGCAAAGTGCGGAACACACACGTCTGGTATTCGTATTTTTGGGATCCGCCATTTGCGGACTGTAAAAAACTATATGGTCGTGTGCATGAGGCCTTATACAGATATCTGTTTGTAATTGGCTATACAATAGACAGAATTGTCTTTTACTTTCACCCCTCAGGAAGCTGCATGTGAGGGGCAGCGATATGTGTGGGGTTCTTTCCCACAGAGCTTTTTCTTTATTTATGGAGGTCGTACTAGTTTTTATATTTGTTCACTTGGTATACTCTGCTACTTGCACATTTGCAATTTGTCTTATGTGGTGTCACATTATTTCAATTATTTATTCCCATTTTTGTAAAGAGTATTTTTTGCTTTACATCATTTTGATGTTTCATGCATTTGTTTTTGGGGCATTGACTTGATATATTCATACACTGGATTAATTATTTCTTAATATTGTACAGTACAGACCAAAAGTTTGGACACACCTTCTCATTCAAAGAGTTTTCTTTATTTTCATGACTATGGTGAGTGGTTCCCTGGTTCATATCTTGAATTTTGAATATGATTTTTAATTGTTTTCAAACAATCTTTATCCAATAAGTCTACATTCATACTACAGTGAAAAATGACCGTGTGACGGCTGTTTTTAGAACAAATTGAAGTCAATGGGACTATTCACATGACCACTTTTTTAATGGCCAGCGAATAACAGCCATCAAAAACAGAATTCTATTGTGTTCTATTTTTGGCCATTTTCACGGTGAGACACCCCATTGAACTCAAGACAGGAGTTCCCCATCTAACAGACATCAAAATAGGTTGTACTACTGCAAAATGACTTTTTAGGGGTTAAAAAAAATTAATCACCTCATCCACTTGCACGTGCAGAGGCAGTCGCTCCTCTCTTGATTCTGAAGGACCTGCCAAAGGACCTGTGCTCAAGAGTGATGACATCACCATGCAATCACGCTAAAGGCCGTCATCACGCTTTAGCGCAGGTCTTTCAGTAGGTCCTTCAGCATTAAGAGAGGAGAGACTTCCTCTGCGCATGCAAGTGGATGAGGTGAGTATTTTTTTTTGGAGGGGTGGGGCTAAAAAAAAACAACAGCTGAGGGCCCCTGTGGCAGACATTGGGGGCCACTATGGAGGACATTATTGCTGCTGGGGACAGTATGGGGGACATAATTATTGCTGGGGGACAGTATGGGGGACATAATTATTGCTGGGGGACACTATGGGCGACATTATTACTACTGGGGGACACTATGGGTGACATTATGTATAGAGATGGGCGAATTTCATGAAAAATTTGATTCGCCTGGAAGGCGAATTTCCTCATGCATCATGTCAGCGAATCGATTTATCCTGAAATAGTATAAAAAACTAAAAAACCTCCTCCATTTTCTCACGACGGGCCGCCAGCCGGCGTGATGACGTAATCTCGCTCTGCACAGGATTTCGGCCGAGATCTTCAAGCAAGATGGAGGCAGCTGGCCCGTCGCGAGCAGATGGAGGCTGCAAGTTTGATTTAATTTTTTTTGTATTGTTAATTTTACACTCAGATGCCTTGATCATGTATGAACGCGGCATCTGAGGGGTACAATGACAGGGGAGGCGCTATCACAGCTCCCTGTTATTGCACCCGCTACTTACAAAAAATGCGCTTCGTGATGAAGTAATTCGTTGCAAAGCAAATTTTTTGGTGAAATTTGGTGAATCAACCGAATCGAACTTTTGAGAAATTCGCTCATCTCTAATTATGTATACTGCAGGGGTTGAGATTTTATTAAAAAAAAAGCCAATGAAATTAATCAGTTTAATGGCCATGAAAAACGGATGCAAATCTGCCGTTTAAGAAGGACAGGTAGACAGAAAATAGATGCAAAAATGGTAGAAAAATGGACAGGATAGTGTGTCCGTTTTTCATGGCCATTTTTTTTATCAATGTTGTGTTAATATAAGTGAGGGACATGAATATGTGGAGTCAATATGGGTAGAAATACATGGAGGCAAAAACACAGTGCAAAAATATTCATTGTACAAAACAGGATAGTCAATAAACAGGATCCTTAACATAAAGATCCCAACTACCAAACTCCCCCCCCCCCCCCCCCCCACTGTGAGACCTTGTAAGAGCTATTTGTTTTAGAAACAGACCATGACATCACCTATGCACTATAAAGCTTCGGCACACTAGGCAAACAAACACAATCAGCCCCATCTCTCCCCTCCCGGGCTAGCCCGAGAAGATCCTCAGACTAGTGAGCCATGTACTACAAACTCCAGATCTGTCAATCCAGGGGCCCCGAACGGTATCAAATTTCGACATGCTATTACGCTTCATGTATACTCCTCTTTCCAATCTTATGACTGTATTCATTCTGGTAATGAATTCCGATATGCTTGGGGGAAGAGGCTGTATCCAGTTAGCAGCTAGGGTTTTGCGTGACTGATATAAGATTCTGTTGATTCTGATTGTAACATTTGGTGGCAAGTTATCCGAATCCAACATACCAAGCAAGCAAAAGCTAGGATCCTGTTTATAATTAGCGCTATAAATTTTGTTTAATAACTTGATTATATCTGTCCAATAGCCCTGTAGCGCACTGCAATTCCACAGCATATGGAGCAATCCGGCCCCTTCTTCCCCACATTTCGGACACTTGGAGTCAGATCTATATCCCACCTTCCATAAGAAGATTGGAGTTCTATATACCCTGTGTATCATATAGAGTTGAGACAGTCTAGCCGCTTCGCTAGGGGTTAGAGTAGGAATCTGTGCAAGGACTTCTTCCCATTGGCTGTCTGAGATGGGGCCCACATCCCTCTCCCACTTTAACTTAACTTTGAGCGGATATTTTTTCAGCTGCTCATATAGCAAAGTATTATAAGCACCCGAAATAGCTCCTTTTACAGGACCTGGCTCTATCAGTTTTTTAAGCATGAGATGTGATACAAATTGTAGGGGGGCTCACTTTATCCTGCGAACTAATAGCGTGCCTTAACTGAAGGTATTTATAGAAATGGGTAGACACTAGGCCATATTCAGTGCAAAGTTGTGCAAATTGTTTTAGGATACCTTGTGAGTATAGTTGACCTAAATTCCATAGTCCTTTACGTTCCCAATCAGAAAATTCCTGCAGTTTGGACAATTCTATTAAATGAGGGTTATTCCAAACAGGAGACAGGTCCAATAGTTCCTGAACACCCAGAATTTACCTAACTTTTCATTAATCCCACTACTGAGAGGGGTTTAAAAGAGTCAGGTAAATCTTTCTCCATAATCGAAATAGGCTGGCAGACCCCAGATGCCCACTTCACCAATTCTCCACATCTTCCCATCTCTCTCAGGGATCCCCAGCCCTTAAGGTGTTGCAACTGAGCTGATAAGAAATATATAAAGGGGTTAGGTAACGCCAGTCCCCCTCTTCTTGACCACGCTGTAATGTTTCATATCGGATTCTACTATTTTTATTTTTTCATAACAAGGATCTAAATATTCTCTGTAACTTATAATAATAATGCATAGGAATCCGTACTGGTGAGTCATGCAGTATGTAGAGCAATTGCGGCATCCATATCATCTTAAGAAGATTACCTCTACCGATCATTGACAATGGAAGCTTATGCCAGGTGACCACTTTCTGTTTGAATCTATCCATTAGGGGTACTAGGTTATTCGCTACATAAGATCGGGGCTGTACGGAAATAGTGACTCCAAGATATTTAAAGGAGGAGACCACTTTCAGGTTAACATGATCTAAGCAAAGAGATTCCGGAAGAGCGGACAGCGGAAGAATAACTGACTTATTCCAATTGATTAATAAACCAGACTGTTTTCCAAAGTCTGAGATTAACTATATAATGGGATCTATTGATGATGTCAGATCACCCACATATAATAACGTATCATAGATTCCATATTTCAGTTTCCAAAGGAGCTGTGAAAAATTAAAGGTGGAATCTGATTGGTTGCTATGGACAACTAAGCCAGTTCTACTATACACCAGATTGATAACTGTCCCCCTACATCTGTACAATATACACTAAATCTGCCACAAATAACTCATCACATAACAACTAATATCAAATAATTACTGCAGAGTCCGGGGCTGGGAGGATTGTTATTTTTACAATTATATAAATTATTTCAATGTTCATTTTTGTGCTACAGATTTTCATGTGCAGTATTATTTAATTTGTACGTTATACAGAAGAATAAACTATTGGACAGTTTCCAGTAACAACAAATGCAGAAAAGACCATGTAAATATCCATATTGAAGAAAATGAATTTGTAAGTACATTGCAAAGCGACTCTTGATTCTCATCTTTGTAGGAATTTATAAGCATAAAAAGTGCTATAAATAATCAATACCATTTCAAGTAAAATAAATTATATCACACATCTCCTTTTAGTGAATGTTCACGAATCTGTGATTAAAATAATAATCTTACTATTCTGCAAACTAAACATATGTTTCTAATACTTTATCTTAAAATATTGCCTTGGATAGACATGAATACAGATGGATCTCTACTTATCCCCTACCATCCATTATAAGAACCTTTACAAATACTGACATCGACATACCTGAAAGAAAGCAGAAAGCAGAACCCAAGAACATAAAATCCGCAAGCTAGTCATTTCTTCTATTCTTCAAGTATTACTCGAGGGTTCTCTACATTAGTAGTCGTTTTTGCAACCGAAGGAACTGCTTTGGAAATGTTTATTGGTTGATATGGGACAATCCTAAATGACAAGACACTGTAGAAAGATATTGGGTGGAGGGCACTTTCCCTCCCAGTAATGAAAATCTATCTGACTTTTTGTTCGCAGAGGTGGTACAACTTTCATTGTGTGCTCGGATATTGTAATGCAATATATAGGATTATCAACTGTCATACACAAAAGGGCTTTGAAGAACAGGGCAGAACTTTATAAGTGTAAGTACAAGAGGGCAGAGGTTAGAGAAGAAGGCCAGGTTCCCAGCAGTGGTAAACATGCAAGTGAGATGAAAACATTTTGTTTCAGGATGTTGACGGGTCTAATACTTACTGGGGAATGATGAGAATGACAAAGAGGGTTGCAGCATGTGCGGCATGATCTGATGTTTCCAATTATACCTATCGTGCATGAACTTCATTATTCCAGTCAGCATTGGTGCCTTGCAGTACTGTTGTTCTACGTTCAAATTTGACTTAAAGTATTTATTTAAACAGTGCAAATACGGAGCCTGCTAGTAGAGAATCTGAAGGCTGTACAGAGAAAGGGGCTCAAAAACTTTTATGAATACCAATTGAAAAAAATGTTTTTTAGCTCAAAATGCAATAATAAAAAAAGCCTTTAAGGGCAATAACTGCATGAATTTTGATTCAATAGATTCAATTCAATCATCTCTACTCCCCGTGTTTGTGTGGATTACCCTGGGTACTCCAGCTTCCTCCCACATACCAAAAGCATACGGATAAGGGCAGTGGCATTGCTATAGGGGGTTGCAGTGGTCACTGTTGCGACCGGGCCTCTAAACCAGGGAGGCCCACAGGGCCCCCCTTGCCAGTGGCACACTGACAATTATCATATTTTTTGCTTTATAAGATGCAGTGCCATCATGGAAGCGCTCACTAGTCTGTAGGAGACAGGGGGAGTAAAGCACTGTCTACACTTACCTCTCCCCGCTTCATCTTCTTCAGGTGCCCCACATGGCACAGGAGCTGTACAGGCAGTCAGGTGACATTTCAGCATGAGCCCAGAGAAGATCAGAGAGCAAAGAATGCAGGAAAGACTGTTGGACCTGGAGAGGAGCAGGAGAGGTAACTGCATTTTTTTTTTTTTAAGGTCTGATCTGAGATCTGATACTGGATGGTATGACATGGAGGTCTAATGAGGGTCTAATCTGGGGTCTAATATGGGGGTTTCACATGGAGGTCTAACAGGGGTCTGATCTGAAGTCTGATATGGGGGCCTCACTAGCGGTCTAAAGGGGGTCTGATATGAGGGGGTCCGACATGTAGGTCTAATGGGGATCTGATATGGGGTCTAATGTGAAGTTCTGATGGGGTCTCATCTGAGGATCTGATATGGGGGTCTGATTTGAGGATTTGATATGGGGATCTGATCTGAGCTGTGATATGGGGGTCTATCTGAGGATCTGATGTGAGAGTCTGATTTAAAGTCTGATATGGGGGTCTAAATTGAGTTCTAATATGGGGTCTCATCTGAGGTGTGATATGGGGGTCTGATTTAAGGATCTGAAATAAGGGTCTGATCTGAAAGGTAAGGGGCTTTTTTTGTACTGGCACACAATATAAATTGGTATTATTTGCACTGGTGCAAATTATAAGGGAGTATTTTTTATACTGGTGCACATTATAAGGGAGTATTTTTGGTGCTGGTACACATTATAAGGGGTTATTTTTGTATTGGCACATATTAGAGGGCATTTTTCTACTGGCACACATTATAAAGAGAAGTACATGTTTACCAATATGGGCACTATTATTACTATTGGGGGCACTGTTAACACTGTGCACTCTGGGAGATTATTTCTATGGTGGGACTTTAGGGAGCACTATTACAGTGTGTGGAACCCTGGCACAGTATCAGCTTAGCACAATTATTTTTCAGGGACATTATTTTTGCACTATTAGTGTCAGGGACATTATTTGCTGGGCACAGTTATTTATTAGGGTACTGTGTGGCAATACATATTGAGGGGGGCACTATCTGAGTGGTACTAGTATTTTCAGGGGAACTGTTTCTGCAGGATAGTATTGGGGAGCACAGCAGGCACAGTATTGGGGGTGGCAGGATGGGGTGTTCAAAAAGTGGGAGGATGATGGAAAAGTAGGAAACCAAGATGTCTGTTTGTCAAACTCTGCAGAGACAGGAGAAGGCTGGAAGAAATCTTCATGGTGGTCTGGTCTGAATGGAGAAGATGAGAAAAGAGAACATCTATATCAGAGGCTGGACGCCAGAGGTATGTGGAGCTGTATGTTTTGTAGCACTGTATGTAATGTTTTCCAAGTATGTCTTTAACAGTAGGGCTGGAGGAAAGGGGTTAGGTTGAGAATTTGGCATGAAGGGAGGGCTGTTATTTAAATTTTTGCCTCAGGGAGCAGAAAGACTAGGTATTCTCCTGCTCCTGGCTACAAAGCACTGAGGGAAAGGGGGCCCGAGCTGAACTCTTGCACCGGGACCCATGAGCCTTGAGCTACACCCCTGGATAGGGACACTAGATTGTGAGCTCCATTGGAGACAACGAGTAATGATAATGTCTGTAAAGTGCTGCAAAATATGTTGATGCTATATGAGCAAGAGAAACAAATAAGTAAGTACATTCTGTGACAATAGTAGTACGTGAAATATATAGTTATATGTAACTTTTCCCTTTCATATGTTTAATGATCTTATTCTCTTTTATAAAATACAGTAATGTGTTTCCTTATATAACACAGGCTAGCAGACATGGCCAAAACTTTTTACATCTTTACTTTTATTCATTGATGCCTATGCCTTACACTCAAATGTCAAATACAGTGAAATGGAACTCTCACATTTGGATATAAGGGCATATATGGCATAACAAATCCATTTTATGTTTTATAAATAGTTGGAGCATAAAAGTGAATCTCCAACTTTGCTCTTCATATATATTATACTAGGACAACGACGGCAATCTATATATATATATATATATATATATATATATAGAAATATCCAAGCTGTTATTAATGATTATTGATGATTGATATGGGCATTGGAGCCACTGATTGGATAGGCGAGTATCCTTCACCCCTCACCCCATCCCTGTATTTGAGCAGCAAGAACCGCTTCCATCTCTCCTCACCTGGATACCACCTATATCACGCTATACATTCCTGTACAGCGCTTTGATGTGGGAGCTGACTGTGGGTTTAGCAGGAGCCGCTCTCTGCTTCACTAGTGCATAGGTGGCGGGGCATCATTTTCCCTCAACCCCAGCTGCTTAGTAGGGGTCACAGTGTCCTCTACAGTATAAACAGGTGTCAAGTCCCCTCTGTTGGCCCACATACAGTATATAAATGCCTTAGTGTGTCATGTGCTCATCCAACCACATGGTGGCAGTATTTCAACACAGAACATGCTGAGGTATATACAGTGGGATGCGAAAGTTTGGGCAACCTTGTTAATCGTCATGATTTTCCTGTATAAATCGTTGGTTGTTACGATAAAAAATGTCAGTTAAATATATCATATAGGAGACACACACAGTGATAGTTGAGAAGTGAAATAAAGTTTATTGGATTTACAGAAAGTGTGCTATAATTGTTTAATCAAAATTAGGCAGGTGCATAAATTTGGGCACTGTTGTCATTTTATTGATTCCAAAACCTTTAGAACGAATTATTGGAACTCAAGTTGGCTTGGTAAGCTCAGTGACCCCTGACCTACATACACAGGTGAATCCAATTATGAGAAAGAGTATTTAAGGGGGTCAATTGTAAGTTTCCCTCCTCTTTTAATTTTCTCTGAAGAGTAGCAACATGGGGGTCTCAAAACAACTCTCAAATGACCTGAAGACAAAGCTTGTTCACCATCATGGTTTAGGGGAAGCATACAGAAAGCTGTTTCAGAGATTTCAGCTGTCTGTTTCCACAGTTAGGAACATATTGAGGAAATGGAAGACCACAGGTTCAGTTCAAGTTAAGGCTCGAAGTGGAAGACCAAGAAACATCTCGGATAGACAGAAGCGACGAATGGTGAGAACAGTCAGAGTCAACCCACAGACCAGCACCAAAGACCTACAACATCATCTTGCTGCAGATGGAGTCACCGTGCATCGTTCAACCAATCGGCGCACTCTAAACAAGGAGATGCTGTATGTGAGAGTGATGCAGAGGAAGCCTTTTCTCCGCCCACAGCACAAAAAGTGCCGCTTGAGGTGGGCTAAAGCACATTTGGACAAGCCAGCTTCATTTTGGAATAAGGTGCTGTGGACTGATGAAACTAAAATTTAGTTATTTGGCCATAACAAGGGGCGTTATGCATGGAGGAAAAAGAACACAGCATTCCAAGAAAAACACCTGCTACCTACAGTAAAATATGGTAGTGGTTCCATCATGCTGTGGGGCTGTGTGGCCAGTGCAGGGACTGGGAATCTTGTCAAAGTTGAGGGACCATGGATTCCACTCAGTATCAGCAGATTCTGGAGACCAATGTCCAGGAATCAGTGACAAAGCTGAAGCTGCGCCGGGGCTGGATCTCTCAACAAGACAACAACCCTAAACACTGCTCAAAATCCACTGAGGCATTTATGCAAAGGAACAAGTACAACGTTCTGGAATGGCCATCTCAGTACCCAGACCTGAATATAATTGAAAATCTGTGGTGTGACTTAAAGAGAGCTGTCCATGCTCAGAAGCCATCAAACCTGAATAAACTAAAGATATTTTGTAAAGAAGAATGGTCCAAAATACCTTCAACCAGAATCCAGACTCTCATTGGAACCTACAGGAAGTGTTTAGAGGCTGTAATTTCTGCAAAAGGAGGATCTACTAAATATTGATTTCATTTCTTTTTTGTGGTGCCCAAATTTATGCACCTGCCTAATTTTGTTTAAACAATTATAGCACATTTTCTGTAAATCCAATAAACTTAATTTTCACTTCTCAAATATCACAGTGTATGTCTCCTATATGATATATTTAACTGACATTTTTTATCGTAACAACCAACGATTTATACAGGAAAATCATGACAATTAACAAGGTTGCCCAAACTTTCGCATCCCACTGTATATTACATTATGTTATATTAAAGAATTGCATAAGTAACAATTTTTTAATTCTAATATTATGGGAATCACTCTATTTTCAAGATAGAAAAATGAGTTCCTAAACAAATGTAAGTTAAAGTGCAATCCCAGATAGACCCCATGATGTTGAGATCAGAGCCCTGTGGGAGCCATATCATCACTTTCGGGACTCTTTATTCTTCTCTTATTTACATTGGCCTTATGTTTAGGGTTGTTGTCCTGCTACAGAATACATTTGGAGTCGGTCAGATACCACCTTGATGATACTTCAGAATGGATAAGTTACAGTCTGTGTTTCTCAGTATTGAGGACACCTTAATTCCTGACCAGAAATCCAACTTCGTTTGCTGAGATGCAGCCCCAAACTTCCATGGAACATCTACCATGCTTCACTGCAAAGGTGCACTGTTCCATGTGTCTGATCATGTACCAATCTCTGCCTATTTCCTGACTGACCCTCCACTGCCTGACCTCTACCTGATTACTGTATTGACTCTTTGTTTCACAGATTAATTTGTACTCTACCCATCCTGACCTCGGCCTGTCCCGGACTGAGGTTTCAGCTGATCCCTCAGTACTCCGCACTGGTGTCTCTGACCTCTGTAGTGTAGAGAAGTATTGTGGAATCGCACTCACCAGAACTTGTGGTCATCCGGAATGCAACAGCCTACCTGGAGTCCAGGATCCATCAGGACTCCTATATATGCAGTAGTGATGACATGACAGAAATTCCTTGACAGGGGTTATCCACGTAAATTTGTGGAGAGGATCTCACAAAGGGTTGGGGCGGTTGGCCGCGAGTCCACGTTCCAAGGAAAGAAGAAGGATAGGGACCTAAAACGAATCCCGTTTGTTTCCACATATGGAGCCAATAGTGGAGACATAGCCCGTATCATACGCAAAGAATGGCATATTCTACAGAAAGGGCTGCCCGCGATAAATGAATTTGAGAGTTTCCCCATGATGGCATACAAGAGAGGTGCCAACCTACGCGACAAGTTGGTAAAAACGGAGGTTGGGGAGCCCCGTGGGGATGGGCAGAGGTATCTGGCGCCAAGGAAGTTAGGATGTTATCCTTGCCTTGGCTGTTGCAACTGTGGCAACATGGTGAAGGGAGATACCTTTGCCCATCCCTACAGTGGCAAAACCTATAAGATCAATGATTTTTTTACATGCAGATCACGGGACGTTGTATATATGATCACGTGCCCTTGTGGCCTCATCTATATAGGTGAGACCACAATGGAAGCCCGTGAACGGATTAACTCTCATAAGAGTAATATCAGAAGGGCCCAGATTGACAAACCTGTGGCGAAACATTTCTTGGAACGTGGACACTCGGTCAACCAACTCAGGTTCCGAATCATTGATTCGGTTTGCAAAATGAGACGTGGGGGAGATAAGGATCGGATCCTACGTAAAAAAGATCTAAAATGGATCTTTGAAATTTGGGAACTCCAGCCCTTCGGGATGAATCTTGATTTCTATGTGGGGAATGTGTAAATGATCCGAGTGACCTTTCACTAGAATCTGTTATCTGTAGAGTGTTTTTAATGGATTTTTGTTTTTTATCATTTTATATGCACTTAATTTTCCAGCCTACACTGCGTCATGATGCACCTGATCCTAGTGTGGTTCTTCCCTGCTTGGATCCCTGACGTCTGTGTTTGGATCCCTGCATGTTGTTGCGCTATAGCTAATCTATTGATAGGGCGATTGCCCTTCCGCCGGGATCCCTGACGCGATGGTATGGGTTCGCTACACTCACGGCGGGGCTGTGGGCGGATGGTTCCATATGCGTCCCTAGCAGCGGTGCGCTGGTTGGAGGAGGATTGTGAGTAGTTTCGATGACACCATAGTCGAATGGGCGGTGCTGCTGGCGATCAGGTGACTCGCAAACGGACATGTGATGACATGGCCCCGCCTCCTCTGACATGCGCGCTGACTGTTGGTGGACGCTCGAGAGACGTACACCATAAAGGTATGAGGGGGGTTGGATCGTATGCCCGTAGTGGGCTCATATTATGGCACTATTCATGAGCACGTATATACACACCTGTGATGTAAAGAGCACTCCACTGAGTGGGAAATTGGCCACATTTGTGAGAGTGGGTGTGGCTTATGGTATTTAAACATGATCTTTTAGAGTACACATTGTGTTTGATAAAGGCTGTGGGTCAGCCGAAACGTAACTACTCTCTGCACGTGTTTGTTCACTGAAGCGGCTCCCAATAAAGGGATTTTTGCACCGGACATGCTGCCTCCATTTCTATTCATCTGACCTCTGTATGTCAGCTGTCAATCACACAGTGACTACTCCAAGAGCTAAAGTCCTGGTTGCTTCCCTAAAGCAATGTCCAGATCCCTGTATAGGGTTTAAAGGGTGAAAAACAGGGGACTGCCAGGATAATGCCCTTAGAATCATGACCTGTGTGTAGATTATTTCCGCCATGCTACAGTAAAGTGAACCCTTTATCTATGCATACCTTTAACCGTCTGAGGATATCAGAATACAAATGTGAACTAGATTGTGTTATTGAGAAAATCCCCCCAGGTGCTTCCTGTACTTAGGTCACAGAGAGAATGATACCATTGTTTAGAAGTGTTACTAGATTTACTGCTTTTGTGTCCTATTTATGAAACTTAAATTTTTCCAGAAATGCCCCTTCCTTTAGAAAACAAATGTAAATGGCCCTGCCAAAGCAAATATGCCTGAAATTAGATATTCTCCATGTCCTACCCCATTATAGTTTGTATTATCTGGTATTTGCTTGCTACAAAGACAAAGGCAACACAAACTCGACATTATGCCGTTACAGTAGGTTTATTTCTACAAACTACAGAACATTACAGAGAATCTCTGAACCAACATGAAATGAGATTGCATTTGCATCTTTATGGTTTGCTGAGTAATAAATTAGGTATAAATGTGCATTAACAGCATATCAAACTATGGCTTCCTAGTGATAAAACTGATGTAGAACATTCAAGAACATATATGGTAGGATCAAGTTCATGTGATACGAAGCAATTTATACAAAACTGAGCCTTTCCTCTAAACAGTGCAACATTTTATTTGCACCTTGATTATTAATTCCATGATTTTAGAGTCACCAAATTATCTTATCTTTTCTTATAATATGTAACAAACACAGCCAAGACCCTGCAAGCCTTATGATGTCAATTATAAAATGAAAATGGCTGGAAGGAACATATTTGTCTGCAAGAGAGGGGGGTATTTATTGAGCATCCCCTCAAGAAAAGCACCAGAAAAAACAGCACCAGAAAAGTAATATATTTTTCTGCAAACCCCTTTTGTGCAAAATTTTGATACTTTTTGCCGATTGAAGCCACTCTCATAATTTTTCTAAAAAGGGACTGAGATCTACGAGGGCGAATAGATATCTAATATCTATGCCAGCTACTAGATGGCATAGATCTCCGTTTCTTGTGCACGGGCCTCCCAAGATGCACCAAAATAATTATTGTGCCTCTTAACGGTGTTGTCCAGGCTTTTACTATTGATAACCTATCCTCAAGATAGGTCATCAATATCAGATCGGTGGGCGTCCGACACCCGGCACCCCGGCCGATCAGCTGCATGAGGAGACGGTGCGAGCAGTGCTTACGTGTCGTCTCCCTCCTCTCTTCCTGCTTACTGCTGCTATCTATGGTCTTTGTCATAGACAGCAGCAACAGACAGGAAGAGAGAAAGGAGACGGCAGTTGAGCAGTGCGCACGCCGTCTCCTCATGCAGCTGATCGGTGGGGGTGCCGGACCCTCGCCGATCTGATATTGACCTATCCTGAGTATAGGACATCAACAGTAAAAGCCCCCCAAAAAAACTTTATTAACCTTGGTGCATCTCATGGCAGCGGAAACTAGATCAAGACTGGAATGTAAAGTGCCAGTCTTCATAAATACCTCCCATATTGTATAATATAACATTTTAGAATCAGTGGCTTAGATATAAAAGGTGCAGAGGTTGACATTATCCCCGGGCTTTAGTGGGCCTAAAGGTATATCTGCTGCCTGAGATCAAGTGATGATCCAGACAAAGATTCTGCACTGTGCCCAAGAAGGCTCCCACTACACCTACACAAGCAGAGCAAAGTTCTTCTGAAACCTGTCAACTGTACTAATAATAACTTTATTGGAAATTATAACCAATACTATCCAGTGTTTATCCAGTGGTCACCATCGTGCACTGAAATGGGAACAATTCGAGGTCAATGAGATGTTGCACCAAACAGTTCTTGAACATGCTGCTGTTGTGTCCTGTATGCACATTTATCCATACTGTTGGCCATATGTATTTCTTGCATTTGTCCAGCTTTGTCCATCTATAATTGTTGTCATGAATTCTATAAGGGAGATAACATGAAGATCTAAACAGAGGAAAAGAAATGTTAGTAAAGCACATTTGTAGTAAATATATGATAAAAAAAAGCCAGTTAGGCTACATGCACAAAAAAAGTCAGTTAAAAAACGGACACACTGTCAGTTTTTCATGGCCATTTTGCATCAGTCTGTGAATTTTTTTTCTGTCCGTGTGTCCATTTTTTATGTCCGTTTTACATCCATTTTTCATGACCCTCATGGTGCCCATAATGTCCCCATAGTGCCCCCAGCAAAAAAACTGTCTCCAACTGTTTAAATAATTTTATATACTGCCTACAGCTTTAATAATGACAACCATTTGGCCCCCAGCTAAAATAATGTCCCCCATGGTGTTGCTAATTTTAATTTAATGCCCCAGCATTAACGGCCATTAGATGAATGCACTCCTGTCTAAGCGGCCGTTAAAAACGGTCCCATTGATTTTAATGGGGCCCGTCTGGCATGTCTTATTTTTGGACGGACGCTATTCACTGGCCATTGAAAGAACTGCCACGTGACTTTCATTGGTGCTAAAAATGGCCTTGTGACGGCCTTTACTTAAACGATCATCACACAACTATTTTTCACTGTCGTGTGCATGAGGCTTTAGAATCAAAATGTGTTTAACCCCTTCAAGACCAAGCTAGTTTTCACCATAAGGACCATGCCACATTTTGCAAGTCTGACATGTTTCATTTTATGTGGTATCAAATCTGGAATGCTTTTACTTTTACTTTTACAAACAATTCTGAAATTGTTTTCTCATGACACATTATACTTCATGTTAGTGGTAAATTTGAGGTCAATATGTTTTACCTTTATTTCCCAAATCTACAGAAAATTTTGAAAAATCCACTATTTTCTAAATTTGAATTTCTCTGCTTTTAAGACAGATAGTAATATCTCATAATGTAGTTATTATTTAGCTTTCCCCATATGTCTACTTTATGTTGGCATCATTTTGTAAATGTCATTTTATTTTTTAGGAAAATTAGAAGGTTTTGCATTTTAGAAGCAATTTTTAAACTTTTAAAGAAATTTTCCAAACTCACTTTTTTAAGTACTAATTCTGTTATGAAGTCATTTTGTGGGGCTTACATAGGATAAATCACCAATAAATGACTCAATTTTAGAACTCACTCCCTAAAATTATTCAAAACTGATTTTCCAAACTTTGTTAACCCTTTAGGTGTTCCATAAGAATTAAAGGAAAATGGAGGACTTTTTTGCAGTTTTTCCATTTTTATGCATTTTTCCTGTAACACAGCAACGGTTAACAGCCAAATTAAACGTAATATTTATTACCCTAAGGGTCCATTCACACGTCCGTAGTGTATTGCGGATCTGCAATACACCCGGCCGGCAACCCCCATAGAACTGCCTATTCTTGTCTGCAATTGCGGTCCAAAATAGGACATGTTCTATTTTTTTGCGGAGCCGCGGCCTGGACGTTCGGGGCCGAATCCATTCCTGCCCTATTGAGAATGAATGGGTCTGCACCCGTTCCCGATATTGCGGAACAGATGCGGACCCATTTGCGGAAGTGTGAATGGACACTGATTCTGCAGTTTACAGAAACACCCCATATGTGGTCATAAACTGCTGTACAGGCACACAGCAGGGCGTAGAAGGGAAGTATATGGATTTTGGAAGGCAGATTTCCCTGGGATAATTTTTAGTTGCCATGTCACATTTGAAGGTCCCATGATGCACCCCTAGAGTAAAACCCCCCAAAAAGTGACATTTTAGAACCCACGGAATAAGGTGACAGTTTTATTGTTTTTTTATTTTTGGATACATATGATTTTTTATCGCTCCATATTACTCTTTTTGTGAGGCAAGGTAACCACAAAATGGCTGTTCTGGCACCGTTTATTTTTTTCAGAGTTCTCCTAACAGGAAAGCTCATGTTTTGTTTTTATAAAGCAGGTTGATATGGACATGATGATACCAAATATGTGTATTTTTATTTATTTTTTTCTCAGTTTTACATAATAAAGCATTTTTGAAAGCTACATTTTGTTTATTTTCTGCCGATCATCTTGTTTAGGGGCTCGTTTTTTGCAGAAAGAGCTGGTGTTTTTATTGGTATAATTTTTCAGTACATATTATTTTTTGATCATTTTATGTTACACTTTTTTGGGGCAAGGTGACCCAAAAATGGCTATTTTGACACAATTTTTATTTATTTAGCATTCACCTGAGTTGGTAGATCAAGTGACATTTTTATAGAACCAGTCGTTACAGATGTGGAGATATGTGTATTTTATTTATTTTTTTGTTAAGTTTTACACAGTAAAAGCATTATTTTTTAAAAGAAAAAATCTTGTTTTTGAGTTGGCATTGTCGGAAAGCCATATTTTTATGGCGATTGTCTTATGTGGGGGCTCGTTTTTTCTGGGATGTGGTGATGGTTTCATTGGTACTATTTTCGGGTACATATAATTTTTAAATCGCTCGCTATTACACTTTTCATGAGGCAATGTGACAAAATATGGCTATTTTGGCACCATTTTTATATATTTTTTTAATGGCGTTCACCTGACAGGGTAGATCATGTGACATTTTTATAGAGCCGGTTATTGACGCAGCAATACCTAATATGTCTTGTTTTCATTTATTGTACATGACTTTATAAGGTGAAAGGGCGTTGTTGTTTTTTTACTTGAAACTGTAATTTTTTATTATTAAAAAACACTTTTTTCCCCATTTTTTAACTTTTTATTTTTGTCCCACTGTGGGACTTCAACTTTTCAGGGTTTGATCCCTGTTTCAATGCAGTACAATGCAGTACAATGAAAGGATCAATCTGATTGGTTGCAAGGGGCATCTAAGCCAGTTTTCCTTTACTCCAGTTTTGATAAATCTCCCCAACTGTGTATAATGTAGTATGCACATAATTTACTTACCAATATGCAGAGTTTTCATTATTTTATGTGATGCTTCTTTTTCCTCTATAGATCACTAGATAAAGCACGCACAATGTAGTTACAACATAATAAAGATTAAAACACACAATACCAACACAGTAGAACATTCATGTGGCGCTGACCGTGAAGGTTTATTAGAGCAGGGCAGGCCTCTTACGGTATATTTACATGTGGCAGATTTCTCATGTAAAAACTTCTGTGACTGTTCCATACATCTGAAAGGAGTTTATAAAAATAACACACACATATGCAGCAATAACAATGCTATTCAGATATATGGAATAGATTTTCAGTCACAGAGATTTCTGCAATTAATCTTCCATGTGTGAACAGACAACCTAAGCTAAATGCAACTACTAAGCTGACAATTCATTTAAAGGGGGTTTCCAGGGCTTAAACATTGATGACCTCCCCTCGGATAGCTCATCAGTATCTGATCAGTGTGGATCTGACTCCCGGCACTGCATGAAGGGCCCTCTGTACCTCTTCTTACTAGACTAAGCACAGTGCCGTACATCGTATAGTGACTGTGCTTGGTATTGCCGCTTAATCTCATTTACTTGGAGAAGACTGAGCTGCACAAAGGCGATGTGACCGATGGATGTGACGTTACAAGCCTAGGAAGAGTTTGCGTCGCTCACCAATCAGATATTGATGTCCTATACCCAGCATATGTAATCAATACTTAAGTCCCGAAAATTCTTTGAAGTTCAATAATTTACAAAAAAAAAGTCACCTTACCCATTCCAAGAGAGCTACCTGAACACGTAACTGTAATAAAATAAGAAAAGAAAAGTAATAAACTGAGGTTTTTATTTGAATATAGTAGGTCTAAATATGCATTGTTTACTGTCTTACTGATAGCATGTAGAGGGCAAGGCCTCCCCATGACTAACAATTACTAGTCGATTACAGCCCCTTAAGCAAAACTGGCACTTTGACTTGAGATTTGGGGCCACAATTATTAAGACTGGCAATTTAGACGCCGGTCTTAATAAAGCCCCATAGCTGGTGGTGGAGCCGCCTAAGTTATGAAGACGCGCCGCGCCGGCCTTCCCATAACTTTGCGGCATCCGGAGCCAGTCTAAATGTAAGCCAGCTTCCGAGCTGTCTTACATGTAGACTATTTTCTACACCTAAAACAGACATAGAAAATAGTAAATGAGACAAGCCTACCAGCCCATCCCTTCCCCACCCACACCACACCTACAATTGTAGACCTGGCGTGAGCCATCGGCGCCTGAAATAAGCCTAATTTAGACATACTTCAGTATAATAAATGACCCCCTTGGTTTATAAATTGGTAGAAATGTCCTTGAGAGCCATCAGGGAGCTGCTTCTTGATAAGCAATGTCTATTTCCTGCTACCTACTGTATGTCCAGCTTGTCACAGACACTTTACTATCTGCAGCAAAAATTGCAAGTTAACTAAGTTAAATTGTCATTTAAGAATTAGCAAAGAATAACAAATTACAAATCCAGCTTTGCTGCACTGATGAATGTCAGGTTTGCCTAGACAGACACTGAGAAAACTCTCCTACATAGGCAAACTTGACCTTCTGACACCCAGGAAAGCTGGGTAGCACTTTCTATAGTGTCAGTGCCATTGTCCTGTACATGCACACATACAGGGGAGGTTTTGAAAAAGCTGCTATGTTTTGCCGTTTCCAGCTCTTTCACAGTTTTCTGGGCGTCCTTTTAAGTGAACACAGTGTTAAGCGCTTTCCCCAAACACCCTGTTTGCCTATGAGGTGAGGCTAGGGCACAGAGACGGTCCCTAGCTGAATATGGAGGCAGGTAGGAAGGAGACACTTCTCTGACTGCATGAAAACTGCTTTCTGTAGCCGCTTGCAGATGTCCATGGAGAAAGAACTAAAGACAAACTTACAGGTTATGCTTTTGTTCTTGTTTTTCAGGGTTTAGTAGCCCTTTAAGGCCCCTTTATATAAGCCAACTCAGCAGGCGATTATCGGGAAAGAACCTCTTGCTCCTGATAACTGCCTGCTCGTCAGCAGAGATAAGGGGCTGAATTTACATGCACCAATCATCTCCTCTGTATAGGGAAGCAATTGTGATCATTCCTCCCCATATAAATTCATAGTTTCTGGGCAGCAAATCACTGTTTAGGCGAAACAATGATTTTGACGTCCACAGATTTCTCTCAATGAACAAGGTCTTGCTTGATCATCAGGTAATCGACAGCACCTTTACACAAGGCAATAATTGGGAACGGGCATTCCTAGGAATAAATGCCCCGATCATCGGTCTGTATGAAGGGGCCTTGAGTTACGTAGTTACACATACAGTGTACTAACATCAGCAGCTGACCCAGTGTATAATATACAGTAAATATGCCTTGTCTTACACTTACTGATAATATAAAAAGCATAAAAGATAAATGAACATCATAGCGAACACTGAATCATGCTATGACAGACGCCAGGTCTCAAACTGGGAAGACAGTAATGTCTTGACAATGTTGGGGAATCTTGGTGGCAGCAGGGCCTCACTGCAAAGATTATACATCTTACCAGAATATATTTTTTGAGGGCAGAATAGAATCTGGTTCTTTACGTCGCTGGCAGGGGAAACCACCACAGTGTAGACATCTCCACATGGAATTTCGGTAACATCACAGTAACTGAAGCTGCTGTTTGGACTACAGGTAAAGTTTCCTTTTGTTCCATAGATGTTGACTGTGTAGTTGTCTGGAGACGCTGATGCTCGCCAAGTAACTCGGATGCCAGTATTAGACAGTCTATATAGCTTCACTCCGGATGGACAGCAAGCACCTGTGGAATACAAAGAAACTAGTGGACTTCTTGTCAGCGATCTTCCATGCAGAATCTATTTCTGTTCCTAGCTAATTAGTTTAAACGATCCTCAATTCATCTTTCTCATGACAAACTAAACCATTGAGACATTACTGCTGCACATAAGTCATATTATACGTAAATGAGTATAAATGACTGTTACGGACAGTGGGTGTGGAAAAACTGTGCCAACCAACAGATTTGATTTACGGCTAAACCTAGAGGCGTTATCCTTGTGATTCCCTAATTTTCACCTTTAACCCTCATACAGGGATTTGGACTTCGCTGCAGGAAACGCACTAGGCTGCTACCTCTGGGAGTAGTCTCTGTGTGGCTGGTCAGCGACACCAATGCATAGCACCGAACGAACATGCAAAATCGTAGTCAGGGACAGGCTGAAGTCCAAGCAGGCAGAGTTTCTGCAATACGGTAAAGTGATCCAAGGTCAGGGCAGGCAGCAAAGGGTCAACACGGTAATCAGACAGTGGTCAGGTCAGACAGTGGAGAATCTGAGTCAAAAATCTGTGATCAGAAAAGAACAGCACACCTTAGGTAGGGACTAGCAAGCTAGAAACATCTATTGCTTCGGCACCCTCTGATTTTGGAGAGTGCCTTAAGCACCCATCCATAGGTTGGAAACGAATTAGGGTGCGCATGCTGGCCCTTTAAGGGCCAGAGGGAGTGCCAGAGCCCTATAAAAAAAGACTGGGTGTGAAGGCCAGGACCTAGAGTAGACAGCAGAGAGGAACACATGAAACTCTGTCGGCCAGCCGACTGCTGTAGGGAAGAAGAGGGCCAGTGGATCCAGACTGCCAGCCCACATAAGCGGCAGGATAAGTGGAGCAATGACTATGCCTGCCCAGAGGAGCAAGACAGTGGCAGGCACGGATCACCTATATGACAATGATCAAGCTCATTGAATCAGATCATTACCTGGATAACAATGTTTGTGATTCAAATTTAAAGTACCAGTCCAGGGTCAGCCTAGCCCACCAGAGTACCAAAGAATAATCTGGTGGTCCAAAGCTCTGACACACTAAAGAACCTCTAACAAAACAAGGCCCCTAAAGTCTTTAAGAAGACAGTATAGTTTGGAGCTGACCTTGGAATAAGATCGGCTGCATAGGGGCCCAGTAGGAAAAGGGGCCCACAACCATCTTATCAAGACAATGCATCCTAATATCTGCTTCTTTGCATGCAAAGGACTTTTTAACAATTGTCATACTGTTATGGGTGGATTGAAATCCAGAAGGAAAGTTAGTATATATCTCTAAAGAACCTGCTAGAAAAGAGCTCTATGATAGGCACGTCACTCTCGACAAACAAGCTGCTACCTAAAAAAACCAACATACCTAGTATCAACAATAAAAATTCTGCCTTTTGCTGGTCAAGCCATAAAGTGGGCTAAAGCCCCTGATGTTGGTGGAACGGACTGACTATCTTTCGTGTCTCGGGGTATGCCCACTCTCCCCGACATATGATGTCAGGAAAATGAAGGATGGGGCATGTTGAAATTCAATGTCTGATCCAAAAGCCACTGGCAGAGGTGTCTGGCACCAGCTTACTCCCCTTTGCCCATTTATAACACATACACATGCGTGTGTATAGCGGAATTGATAGAATAGCTATTAGATATACAAACGTTCAGCCAACAGTTATTAAAAGTGTATGACACTTTAAAGGGATTTCCACCTCGCATTTTGATGGCATATCGCTAGGGTACAGCATCAATGTCCAATAGGTTCGAGTCCCACCTCTGAAACCTGCGCCTTTCCCTAAAATGGGCCCCTAAAAGTAAAAGAGAGTGTACCGCACATGCATAGCGTGCTCTCCATTTACTTTTAGGGGAGTTACAAGAAACAGCCAAGCAAGCGCACTCGGTTGTTTCTGGAATTCCCATCCTTGGGGGCCCCATTCCTTTTAGATAGATGCAGATCTCAGAGGTTGGACCCTCACCTATCAGACAATGGTGGCATTTCCTAACAATATACCACCAAAGTGTGAGATGGGCAACCTCAAGGAACATCAGCTTTAATAAAGGATCTGTTCACATGAAGCACTGTTTTTGCTGTCACAAAATCCTGAAAGCTGACAGACACCTTTATTAGTGGGCTACATGGTGACACCTTGTAGCTGTCAAAGTGAGGTCCTATAACATTGAAACTCTACATTGGAAATACAAATAGAGTGACTTACTGGATGAGTACCCATGATAAGAACACTGTGACACAAGGCCCGTCTCACTCACTGCTTTGAGGGATACAGAGTAACTTGTTCCACACGTAATACATCCCAGCAGGCAATGCTCCTCTAGAGTGTGGCACTTGGCCTCTCCCCTTGGTGATTGCAGCCTTGTAGTATATGTCTGTGCTCCTGTGGCGGTGGACCAGCTTACGTTGGTCACAGACTGTGTGATTTGGACAACACTAAGGTTTGTTGGACAGCAAGGAGCTTTAAAAGAAATAGAACTTTGTTATAAATTGCAGGTCGTACTCTGAAGAGGTAATTTTTATGCTTATATTGTATGTAATCAATATACAGTATAATTTTGTAGTCAAGATAGCATAATACATTACCAGTTTCCAAAGGCACGCTGTAACTGGGCAGGCTTATTCCTTCAGCTGTAGATGCCCCGACACTGACCATGTATATTAATCCACATGGAAGGCTTTCCAGAGTACAAGAAGTGCCCAAGCTGGTGCAATTCCATAGTCTACTCTCCCCTTTGACAGTCACCGTGTACACTGCATTATAGTTACTGGAATCCCAATGTATAATATATGTGCTCGCATCAATTGTTGTGATATTTGTGATTTCAGGACTGCAGGGAGCTGGAGGTGAACAAGTAGTTAGCTGGCATTATATGACAGAACGCGAGATACACGAAGCAAAGTGAGACAAATAATCTTAGGAAACTATGGTATGAAAACACAATTTACACATTTTATGAATACCAGAAAATCCATGACTCACTATTTCTTCAGAAACTTCTGATGTTATACTATGAACTGGCACCCGCACTGATCCTGGCCGTAAATGACCAAACCTTTTTTTGATCTTATTAGGCTACTTTCACACTTGCTGCAGAAAGATCTGGAAAGTAGTTCCGTCGCCGGAACTGCCTGCCAGATCCGGCAAAACGTATGCCAACTGATGACATTAGTAAGACTGATCAGGAT
Organism: Bufo gargarizans; assembly: GCF_014858855.1. Classification (NCBI taxonomy): domain Eukaryota; kingdom Metazoa; phylum Chordata; class Amphibia; order Anura; family Bufonidae; genus Bufo; species Bufo gargarizans. The sequence goes on from NC_058086.1 coordinate 129,110,800, forward strand.
CATGATCAGTCAAAAAAATGCCTGATCAGTCAAAAAAAATGCATTAAAATGCTGGATCCGTCTTTCCGGTGTCATCCGGCAAAACGGATCCAGCATTTACTTTTTTCACCGTTTTTTGGTCTGCACGTGCGCAGACCGGAAAGACGGATCCTGCATTCGAGTATTTTGAATGCCGGATCTGGCACTAATACACTCCTATGGAAAAAAATCCAGCATTCAGACAAGTCTTCAGTTTTTTCACCGGAGATAAAACCGTAGCATGCTGCGTTTTTTTCTTTTGCCTGATCAGTCAAAATGACTGAACTGAAGACATCCTGATGCATCCTGAACGGATTACTCTCCATTCAGAATGCATTGGGATAAAACTGATCAGTTATTTTCCGGTATAGAGCCCCTGTGACAGAACTCTATGCCGGAAAAGAAAAACGCTAGTGTGAAAGTACCCTTAGCTCTGAACCATAGATGATCTCAGAATGGTGAACATAGAAACTGCTATATTAAGGGTATAAATAATAGAAAATCTACAACAAAAAACACATAAAATAATACATAAAACCATACATAAAATGCAATAGATAGTGTGACTCTATGTTTACTTTTTTATGTAGTTTTGATGCAGATTTTCAGCATACAAAAAAAGCAACCTTCAGAGGCAATTTTTTTGTTATGATTGCATGTTACTAATTTTTGGCTAAAAATCATTTTGTTTCCACTGGTTTTAAAAATATTTTAAAATTGTTCTGTCACAAAGGGTTAGGGCCCTTTCACACCTGCGTTATAGTCTTCCGGCATAGAGTTCCGTCGTCGGGGCTCTATGCCGGAAGAATACTGATCAGGATTTTCCTAATGCATTCTGAATGGACAGTCCGCCCTTCAGGATGCATCAGGATGTCTTCAGTTCCGGAACGGAACGTTTTTTGGCCGCAGCAAATAGCGCAGCATGCTGCGCTTTTTGCTCCGGCCAAAAATCCGGAACACTTGCCGCAAGGCCGGATCCGGAATGAATGCCCATTGAAAGGCATTGATCCGGATCCGGCCTTAAGCTAAACGTCGTTTCGGCGCATTGCCGGATGCGACGTTTAGCTTTTTCTCAATGGTTACCATGGCTGCCGGGACGCTAAAGTCCTGGCAGCCATGGTAAACTGTAGTGGGGAGCGGGGAGCAGCATACTTACCATCCGTGCGGCTCCCGGGGCGCTCCAGAGTGACGTCAGGGCGCCCCAGGCGCATGGATGACGTGATCGCATGGCTCACATGATCCATGCGCATGGGGCGCTCTGACGTCATTCTGGAGCGCCCCGGGAGCCGCACGGATGGTAAGTATGCTGCTCCCCCGCTCCCCACTACTACTATGGCACCCAGGACTTTAATAGCGTCCTGGCTGCCATAGTAACACTGAAAGCATTTTGAAGACGGATCCGTCTTCAAATGCTTTCAGTACACTTGCGTTTTTCCGGATCCGGCGTGTAATTCCGGCAAGTGGAGTACACGCCGGATCCGGACAACGCAAGTGTGAAAGAGGCCTTACCTATTTTTCTAGCTGTGTTACTGATACTTTCACTTTGTGGCGGTGATCTAATAAACCTTATCTCTAAACTACTGAGGGGTCATAAACACTTATTTAAGCCACATGCTTATCAGTAAGATAAGAACTTATTATAAGGTCAGAGAGCAGAGATAAGGAGTCCATCTGCACCCCAGATAACGGAACAGACAGAAAATCCACAGGGTGCTACCAGCGCATGTCAGCTTTGTACAGAAAAATGGACGCCATATTCTTAATAAATACCAGTTTAAAAAATTATTTTTAGCTCAAAATGAGTACAATGCAGTAATAAAAGAAAATTGCCCCCAAAGGTGTGCATAGCCTTTAAGGGGTTTTCCAGGTTTTTCATGGATTTTAACAGATATGCTTATGTAGTTGCTTACCTTACATACATCTTCCCCATGCTTTTTTTCAATTTGGACTCTCCTGACCTATTTCTACTATATAACAAATCACTCTCTAGTTTCCATCCTGCATGTAGCTCCTCCCACCCAGCTAGTTTATAGCTCCCCCCACCCAGCTAGTTACACAGAAGCTCCCCTATCACTGTCCCTGTTGCTGCTTTGACATGTACAAGGACATAATATCACAGGAAATAAGAAAGAGCTGCATGTACATGGACATGTGACCACAACCCAGAACGCCAAGACCAGCCGCTTCAGAAATTGTTTTTTTAAACGATATTGACGCAAATCTAAAACCTCTTTAAAGACAGATTGCTATTGCGTTTTGGGCCTCATATCCTTGAAATCAATGGGCTTTTTAGAGAATCCATACAGAATTAGAGAAATCTACAACATTAGAGCTAAAAGGAGCAATCTCATCATGTTGGTTCAGATCATCACAACGGGGTTCTACCACATGACATAGTAGAAGGTTTTTAAACCAAAGAACGTCTTTTAAGGTGTTGTCTTATAAATACATCCACTTTCCAAATGTTCCACTGTGGCTAATGGACATCATGGTCTTCCATTCTTCTCTATTAGCCAGAGCAGAGCCACTAACAACGAGTATATCATCGATATCATATCACATCTACATACCTGTTTTCATGTACTTTGATGAACAGGAGGTGTTGCTGCCCCTGTTTTCACTGTATGAATACACAGTGACATTGTACTGGGTGTTACACTGCAGACCAGACAGTGCACACATTGTAGCTGTGTCATTACACAGGATTACGTTGGTCCCGTCATCAGCCTTGGTCTCGTACATTTCTGCACCTCGCACAGCAGACCAGACAATCTCTAACGTGTCACTCGACACATAAGCTGTGCTGAAATCACTTGGACAGCAGGGTGCTGTAGATAAAACCATGAACATTCAGAAATGCTTAGTTCAATATATTGCTGAGAAGAATACAACTGTATGAAGATGAGAACATGTCATCATCGTTTAGTTCATGTATTGTATATTTGTTCAGTGCCCTACTTCATTTAAAGGAACACTATGAGCAAAACCGCAAGACCTGAGGGCATGTACACAAAGATTCTCTACTGGATGTCCATTGAGCCCCATGTTCATGAGCCACCACAACTATTCTAGGGGTATCCTCAGGATAGGACATCAGTATCTGACACCCTGCAGCCGATCAACTGTTAGTAGCCTCTTGCACTAGAGCTCTCAGCTCTAGAGCTCTGTCCATTGTGCAGTGGTAGCTGGCTACTGCAGCACTGCTTCCATTGACTACACAGTGGATGGAGCTTAGTAGTTCCAGCACCGACTTCCACTGCCAGAGGTAATCTGAAACAGCTGATGGGCAGGGTGTCAGACCCTCAATGATTGATATTAATAGAATATTATATTTACAAATCACTAGTCAGACCACACATGGAGTACTGTGTCCAGTTCTGGGCTCCTGTGAATAAGGCAGACATAGCAGAGCTGGAAAGGGTTCAGAGAAGTGCAACTAAAGTAATAACTAGAATGGGGGGACTACAGTAACCAGAAAGATTATCAAAATTAGGGATCTAATTACTATGTATAAATATATCAGGGGTCAGTACAGAGATCTATCCCATCCTCTAATTATCTCCAGAACTGTGACTGTGACGAGGGGACACCCTCTGCGTCTGGAGGAAAGAAGGTTTGTACACAAACATAGAAGAGGATTCTTTACGGTAAGAGCAGTGAGACTATGGAACTCTCTGCCTGAGGAGGTGGTGATGGTGAATTCACTGAAAGAGTTTTAGAGGGGCTTGGATGTATTTCTGGAGTGTAATAATATTGTAGGCTATAGTTACTAGAGAGGGGTCGTTGATCCAAGGAGTTATTCTGATTGCCTGATTAGAGTCGGGAAGGAATTTTTTTCCCCTTAAGTGGGGGAAAATTGGCTTCTATCTCACAAGTTTTTTTTTGCCTTACTCTGGATCAACTTTCAGGATAACAGGCTGAACTGGATGGACTGATGTCTTTTTTCGGCCTTATAAATTATGTTACTATGATGGCCTAACCTGAATATTGGCAATCAATAACAAATTCCTAGAATACTGCTTTAAAGCCAAGCACAGGGTACACCATTATACCTAGAGAGTGCCTTTAATTAGCAATGGTCTCCAAATAGCCTCCTGCATATAGGTTCCAGTGGTTGGGACTAGTGTTGAGCGAAGCGAACTTCGGATGCTTCATCTGAAGTCGTTTCGTTCAAAACTCCGGAATAATACTGTATGGAGATCTATCTCTCTACAGTATTAGAATGTATAGGCTCCGATGAGCCGAAGTAAGTTATTCGCGAAGTCCACGTGACTTCGTTGAATAACTTCGGTAGTTGGTTTTTAAAGTGGAAAACTCGGTGAGGCCAGTAAGAAGAACCCCTTTTTTTGCTTCATCAAAAGTTAAGTGTTGTTCCAATGGCAATATATTTCAAAGTGACTGTGGTCTACAATAATTATTATAATGGACCTTTACCATGCATATGATGGGATTAATTATATTTTGCTTTCAAACTAGGAATCATCAGACTAGATGTATATATTAGTTACAATTACTCACCTGTGGTGTAGTTAAAAATCTCACCCAAAGGGCTTTGTCCTGCCTTATTATAGGCAAAGACACTCATAAAGTAGATGAATCCACACTCAGCTGGAAAGTAGCATGGTGACTGGGTTGTATTGCAGTGAACTTCAAAGCCGTCATCACTCTTCACAAACACAACGTAATACTCAGAGAGATTTCCATTAAACCATGACACTGTGAGGTTGCCAGGATTTTCTTCCACAACAGAGATTCCGCTTGGTGCACATGGAACTAAGCATAGAGAGGAGTTGCTATATTCAGGTATTTACAACAAAACCCAAGAAAATTATGGTCAAGTTGTTTATGTACAAAATAGTTTTGGTGCTTAGATGGCCCAGCCAAGGAAGATTGGGACCATATTTGGAGGTTGGGTGGTTGTGCGATAAGGCAGAATTCCTAAAGAACCTTTACACTAGCCGAGCATCAGCCAGATAATCGCTAACAAGCGTTAGTAGGAACACTAGTTAGCGATTATCTCCTGGGGTAAAGGTGCAGTGAAGTGCTCGTTTATCGGGTAATAAGATCATTTTTGCGGACACCTACGTAAACCAGCACTTGCTAGCAGCAGATTGTGCTGTCAAAAGACTCTCTGCTAAATTGTCTGCTAAATCTAGTAGAGTAACTGGGCCTTTATTTTCTCCCCAAGTCTCCGATTCACTGATCCTCTTTGGTGTTGCCACTGGGGTCTAGAGTTAGGCAATGGATAAGTGGATCAGAAAACAGGACCTCTTTCCATCCCTTTCTCATGAACAGACTGGAGTTCCACTTTTTAGTCAATTTGGATTGTAACAAGTTTCAGGCTTGGACTGAGCCCTACATCAGTGTTTGTTACTTGATCTTGCCTTCGGTCCTAACCAGATAGCAATTATTTTAAAACATTGCAAATAAAACTTTAATTCAGTAAAAAGTAGAACTTCAGTCTATCCTTGAGAGGCTGTGCTGGGAAGAAGTCTTGTTTTCTGTTCCAAGCATCCATCTGGTTACAAGATGCACAGCCTATATTCTGGAAACAAAAACATACCTGACATAAGACTCCAGGTCTTTGCAGATGGAGTAGATCCAGCTTCATTGGTTGCTAACAAAGACACAGTATATTCTATCCCACAATGCAATGTGGAGATTGTACAGGGAGACCCTGACATTGTGCAGTTAGCACTGGCCTCTGTAGTTGCCCCACTATAAAGAAGAACTGTAATGTTGGTCAGGGCTTCAGTTCCAGGTACTGAGAATGTGGCTTCCAAAGCTCCACTGTTGAAAGCTATCTGAACATCAGAGGGAGCAAGCGGGCCTACAAGAAATACCACAGAAACAGACAAAATACTTTATTAGCTAAGGTGTAGATTGAAGGATTACTCATATGCCATGGGGCCAGCCCCCTAGCTACTAAAGAACAATATACATTTGTAGGAAAACAGACCTATTATCTAAATGCAAGTTGGAAATATGGCAAATACAGTTATTTTAAAATGGCTAAATGTACATGTACTGTATAGGTAAACTAAACTAAAATATCTGACACAAATGACTTACGTGTTATCTGGTTGTAGGTGATATCATCTCCTGGGGTCCCTTTGGCATCCCATGCATGAACTTTAACAGTATATATAGTGCCTGGATCCAATAATGTGAACTCGAGGGACAGGGCTGTGGTGTTTTGGTTCCATCTGCTGCCAGATCCATCTGATCTCATTACAGAAACCGAGAACAAAACCGCTGATGGCACTGGATGCCAGCTAACACCGATAGAGTCACTGCTTAAAGATTCCACCGTAACAGATGGAGCTGCTAGCACTAAGTTATTAGGGGGAAAAATATTTGAGTGAAAAACACATAGATACACCTACTGTGCAGATTGTACACTATTACAGATGTAGTCTCCTAAGTATAGCAAAGGTCTGGCCTGAGTTTTGAGACAGTACAACGATACAGTACTATATGTTTGCATATTTATTGGAACTGCAGGTATATGTACAGCTTTTATATATTGAACATGGAGGCTTGTGCAATATATAATAAATCATGTATAATTGCAGATATCTCTGGGAATTAGTAAAATGAAAATACTTAAATATTACTTTATTTTAAATATATTACCAATTAACTTTCATTAGTTATAATAGCTCGTTTTGTCGGCCATTTTATTTCTCCTGATGATTGCTCCCCAGACAAAACGAGCCATTAAACTATTGAACGGTATTTGGGAATATATTTATAATAAAGTAATATGTAAGTATTTTTATTTTCTTAATTCCTGGAGAACTCTCACAAGGGTCCAGGAAGCCGAGAACTGGAGAGCTTTTGGGTGGGGTTCATAAATTGGAGAGCTATATTGCCTATTCCTATACCTATTCCTGTACCAATAGAGCTTCTATTGTATTGGCCATGGAAATACATCAATAATTCCCCTCTTGGAAATTAGTTCAGATGTTTCCGTCCTGTAACCGTACGGTATGACACAGGAATAGTGAAGTACTGGAGTTAAATAAAGTAACAAATAGATTTTCAGTGTCATGCTCTCTGCCCAACATATTCATCACCACTAACAGCATGCCACACATCAAATTCAGCTCTGCTATCTGCACTTACTGACTACTATGTTACCACTAATCATTTTGAAGAATACTAAACTGCCTTTTTTAGGATATGTGATCTCCTAGAAACTATCTGATGTGCTCAAATGGCCTCTTCCTCAGGGTCTACAAATGATCCAGCAAGTGATCCCACTCCAGGGACTTTCCAATTATTATCGACAGTTTATTTCCCTCTTCTCTGGTCACAGCTATTACTGCTCAAACCAAGAAAGGTATGGACTCCTCAAGCGTAAGCAGCCTTATTAGAGTTAGAAAAGCCTTATTCTCCGCCGCGTTTCTTCATTGTTTTGACACCGCTAAGCCCTTCATCTTGGAGGATGAAGCTTCTTTTGTATGTGTTAGAGCAGTTGTGTCACTATGGGGGAGTAGGGGGGAAAAGCTTTACCTGCACTTTATCCTCTAAAGCATTTTTTCCAGCAGAGAAGAATACTGTATTGGAGACTGTTGGCAGTCAGTTTATATGCAGATTCTCCTTGGCTTAAGATTTGCAGTCTAATGGCCAAACTGAACAAGTTTTCAAAAAAAATATCTTGCAAAGATAATTGGGCGAGTTTACCACCATCGGCAGAATTCTCCTACAACTATCATGCAGGAGAGTGCAGTGCAGTAAAGCCTTACCATACTTAATATTGTATGGACTTCCTTTTTTATGGTAAGAACCAGTTTTCTGTTGTACATCTGTTGCAGACTGTTTGCTCCGCAATCTGCGACTTTACCCCGTTCATGCCAGATCTAAAAAAGGGGGTGTGGTATGGAGGGGGAAGGGGGCATGGTATGGACGGGGAAGGAGGCGTGGTATGGACAGGGAAGGGGGCGGGTCAGCAGGCCCTTCTCATTTATAAATTTCTACGCCTAAAATATTGTTATATTGGTTTATGATTAGGGCACAATTTCATTTTTGCAACAGTTCTGCTATTAATTTGTTTTACAATCATGAATTACCTGTTGCTGCCCACATAGGAGGAGAAGGTTGGCTCTTTCCAGCTAAGTTGATGGATCTCACAGTGATTTTGTAGGACGTAGCGGCTTGCAAACCAGTGACTGTTCCTGGGGAACTGGTGACAAAAGACTCAAAAAACAACTGTCCAGACTGAGCGATGACCTGGTAACCTGTAGCTCCTGACACCTCAGCCCATTCCACTGTGATACTACTGCTCAGCTTGGAATATGCCTGTTCAATAATGGGAACTTCTGGAGCTGCAAGAAATGGGAACCAGGAACAGTTTTGAAGTCAACAAATAAATGCTTGATAGGGGAAAAACGGGTAAATAACAAACTAACCTGTAAGCTGCAGAGTTTGAGCCTGAGCAAGAGTATTACCATCCTTGTCCTTGGCTTCTACAGTTACTGTATAATTGGTGTTAGGAAGCAAAGTATTTAAAGTTCCTATAATTGTGGCTGGATTAAATACAGCAAATGAAGACTGGGCTGCTGACATGAAAGGGGATGCAGTAATTCCATAGGATGTGGCACCAGCAATTTTTGTCCATTTAACATATATACTTCTTGATGTAACATCATATGTGGAGATTAAGAAATCTGAAAAAGAACATAGATGTCTTATTGTAAACACCGACTATGTCATGTCCTTAGTTTGATTTGTCTATTGCTTATCCATAAAAAATAAACAGGAAGAAGTGAAGAAGAGGAAGATACTGCGAGATGATAAAATGTTTGGTGCCAAAATTCTCCACAAACCCTCATACCCATCAAGACGTGACTTTCTACTTGACTGATTTTCTAAAGCCAAATAATGTAGATGATTGGAAGGATGGTGTGCGTCAATATCAGATCAGTGGAGGAGTAATAACCATGCCCCCTTCCCTGCCCCTTCGCTGTGACTGATAGCCCTTATGCAGAGAGTTCGGCAAAGCCAGCCGAACTGCCGGCTGTCAGTCACAGAGAAGGGGCAGGGAAGGGGGCGTGGTTATCTTGACTCGAAGCAAGGAGGCCGCTGCCCCCTTGACTTCAAGCATGACTAGAGAAGCGCGCCGGCAGGGGATAAAAGAACGTTTTCTGAGCTTAGCTGCATCGGCCTTCAGGAAAAAAATTATCGTCGGAAACACGCTACTGGCTACTGTCAGGTACTGTTGGGGGCTTGGGATGGTTTTTGGAGGTGACAGGTTCCCTTTAAAGACGACGCAGCACTCGCAAGAACACCGGAACTTCTTCAAAGAGCTGATTTGCGGACCTCAACCAATCTGATATTGACGAGGATAGGTCATTAATATTACGCCACTGCACAACCCTTCCAATACTTAATTCCATACATGTTACTTCATCGTTTTTATGTATGCATCTACGATGTAGAAAATATCATTAAAACAGAAAAAAAAAACATGAAATAAAAAAGTGCATCCAAACTTTTGACTTTTACTGTAACTACATACAATGCCTATGAATGGAGTGAAATTATTATTTTTTCACTCAAGAAAAAAGATGGTATAGAATGTACAACATGTATAGAACAAAAATAATATAATCCTAAATAAAGTATATAGTGCTAAATACTAGGCAAATAATGAAGATGAACAGATAGACAGAGATAGACAGATAGTTTGATTTACCTGTATCATAAGAAGCCACCTAAAAAAAATAGAAAATAAAATATTTAATAGATCCCCACCAGAGATTGCCTCATCAGTCGATTATTACCAGTAAATATTGCTTCTGTTGCACACAAGGCATATACAGAATATAGTACATATGTATATAGTTGCATTCCAATAAATTAGAATATAACTAGAAAAGCTAAAATTTCTGGGGAAATTGTGTGAAATGTTCTTGTCTCCACCAGTAGTCTACAACCGGAGTGGGTGGAGTAACTGGGTGGAGTGGCTTAAGTAACTGTTGTGTGGTTGGAGTGGCTGGAGTAACTGTTGAAAGGTTGGACTGGGCAGAGTAACTTTATGGAGTGGGCAGAGTAACTGTTTGGAGTGTTTGGAGTGAGTAAAGATAGTAAACATTACACTAACCAATTGATTGATCAAATTTAAAAAGTGCACATGGCAAGCTTGATAGAGTGAGAAATGCATTTCAATTTTTATTTATTTATTTAGCACATTTAATTGCAATGTTGTTGCCCAAAGTGCTTCAAAGTTACATTAAAACATACATTTATAAAAACATTAGCAGACGATTTGTGTAGGTGGGCTTGAAAATGAGGGAGTAGTGGCAGTTTAGAAATCATGTCCTGATTTTTCAGCTCACGCTCTAGCTTTTGTCCCTCTGCTGGCTGCTCACACACCTGGGTTCCTTTGGCAACTCACTCTACAGCAAGGGCAGAGAAGAGCGGTTAAAAACAAACTGCTCCAACTTGCTCACTTCACTGGCGGTTGCCATCTTCAAACTGTTATAGTTTAAAAGAAACTGAGGGAGTAGTGGCAGTTTAGAAATCATGCCCTGATTTTTCAGCTCACACTCTAGCTTTTGTCAGCTCCCACTCTAGTTTTGAACACTCCGCCATTCATTTTTATGAGACCAATTTCGCCACAAAAACGCTGATATTTTGTGAACCATTTGGCGAAACATTCCACATAGTAATAGCACACCAATTGGGAACAATCCGCACGTTTCGGTATATTACTGTCTATGTAGTGTAAAAACTGTGGGAAGAGTTAGGGTGGTAAATTTGGCTATAATCCTAAAAATATATACGTGAGATAACAGTAAGTGGTCTTGCCATGCAAGATTCTAATCAGCTAATCAACACAGAACATGTGCAAAGGTTTCCTAAGCTTTTAAATAGTGCCTCAGTCTGGTTCAGTAGGCTACACAATCATGGGGAAGATTTCTGACTTAACAGTTGTCCAGAAGACAGTCATTAACACCCTCCACAAACCACAAAAGGTCATTGCTAAAGAAGCTGGCTTCTCACAGAGTGCCGTATCCAAGCATATTAATGGAAAGTTTTGTGGAAGGAAAAAGTTTGGTAGAAAAAGTAACAGGGATAACAACAGATTCTAATTTATTGAAATGCACTTGTATAGGCAGAAGCCTTCTTTGAAGAAACACTCTAGGCTTGTGTCAAGCATCGCCCCCTCACACCCACATTCAGTTCAGCCTAGAGTTCCTTTTATGTGTCTTTATAGGCTACTATAAAATATTACTCTATACACTGTCTATGCTCATATTTATACTTTATTAGCATTTTTAAACATACAACCATACTACAACTCAATAACAAAGGAAAAATAATTGCTATGATAATTTTTAAAAATTCCCAACGACCACATCAGCCTGATCACCTTAAAGGGAACTTTTTAATAAATATAGGGGGCAGTTGTACTAGACAGCTTCGTGATTGGCTGCTGAGAGGCGCTGGGAACTAGCATGTCGTCACCTCTGTGCACCTGCTCAGTCATTCAGCAGAGCCTATTCTAAGGTGTTGAGGGAAGTAGGCTCATTCAGTTCAGGATCCCTGACCCTGACTGGCACTTTGGGGTCACAGTAGATACAGTTAGATGATTATTTTTGGTTTGCAATTTAATACAATATAGACATTTTTATCTATCTGCAAAACTGAACATGCTTTGATAATGCATGTTTTTAATACAGCTTTTCATTATGTGTGTGTGTTGCATTGTGAGATCCTGCAAAAGATTAATAGCAGTCCTACCGACAGGAATGATACATCTCAGCTGCCTGGGTAAGATGTAGACAAGGTACTGAATAAATATTTCAGCTGCATAGCTGTTTTCTGAATCTGCTTATTCATGAAAATGAGAAAGTTCCTATCTGGTGACAGACCAGATAATACAGATTTGGCTCAGTATTAGGAAATGACCTTTCCACCTTCCTACTGTAATTTTTAACAAACGAAGCCTTGATATCTACTAATACCTCTACTAATGGCAGTGATCAGTCACGGTATTACATACTGTAGGATTCAGTACCTCTCCCCGCCCAAGTGCTCTTACATTGGCTAGAATATACTTGTCATTTTTCATAAGGAATTAGGGCAGCTGGAGGCCTTTACAAATCTAGTTATTTCATTGTTCCATATCTTGGGAAGTAAAGATAATCTTTAAACTTAGGATAAATTCCTGGCAAATCTTTCTCCACCCTTTATATTCAGAAAACTTGGCATTAATGATTAATTAACTGCCAACAAATAAGGTGCTTGAATGGATAAGATTGTATATATGCTGTTCCTTTGATTTATATATGCACTATAACGGAGTGGATGTGGATCCATTAGTCTCACTTGAACCACCAGGCCGCTACCTCCTAGAGTAGTCTCTGTTTATGTGACGGCTGACCCACAGGAGTCAAGAGACACTGGTGCAGAGCACTGAGAGATCAGGCAAAACTGTAGTCAAGGACAGGCCAAGGTCAGGGCAGACAGAGTACGAGAAGTATGATAAACAGTCCAAGGTCAGGGCGGGCATAGTACGAGAAGTATGATAAACAGTCCATGGTCGGGGGGCAGCTCAGGGTCATAAAGGAGAAAAGGCAGGGGTCAGGTCAGGCAATGAAGGATCGGTTCCAGAAGTCAGGCAGAAATCGGTACAGGGAACAGGCAAAAGAACAAATGGCACTCTGCAGGAAAGTAGAATGTGCCTGAAGTGCCCCAGGGTAACCAGCTATTGGCTGTGCAAAATCAGGTGGCTTGCACGCTGGCCCTTTAAGAGCCGGAGAGGGCAGGGAGAGGCATTGCAGGAAGCAGACTTTGGGGAAGGAGAATTTCTACCCTGGCAGCCGGGGCCACTAGGCAGGGAGAGGGAGATGCCATGGGATAGGGCCGCCGGATCACTGAAGTTAAAAGTGGGTGAACAAGGGAGCAGCTGTGCCCGCCAGCTGGAGAGGAGTGGCAGTGGGCATTAACCACCGCCACAACACTTTCTGTGATCAGAGGTGGTCCCAGTGGATCAGCACCTGATGGCATATTCTGGCAACAGACCATGTGTAAATATTTTAAAAAAACTTAACTTTTAATAACTGACAATACAGAAGTGCATCCCAGTCAACTATTGCAACACAAATGAATTAAAATGTTCTTGAATTGTGATTGTCAATTTCAACAGAAAATGTCCATGGCATACATGTATACCACTGGGCTAGCTTTTAATTTTACTTCTATAAATGTACCATCATTTATTTTAAAAAACTTGTGGATTACAGAAAAACACTGTCTAAGACTTCCCACCACTACTTTTTCCTTAGGATCTGTTCTACCACTGGAAGTCCTCTTTACCTGCCTGATTCATGTAAGGAAAGTACCCGGAAATTGTGTTGTATCTTAGAGTCACTTACCTTACTGGCTGCATAAGGAACAAACAGCCCTACAGGGTCTATTGATACTATGTAAGTCAGTTTTCACATCTTTGAAGTTCTTGTAACTCTAGACTGTAAGCTCTCGTGGGCAGGATCTTTTCCCCCCTCTCTACCAGGCTGTTCATAAGTTCATGCACATTGTACTTGTGTTGTTTTATGTTATGTATGTATGTATGTATACCCCCTCCTAGATGTCCATGGAATTCATAAGTTCATGCACATTGTACTTGTGTTGTTTTATGTTATGTATGTATACCCCCTAGATATCCATGGAATTAATGTCGCTTTCAAATAAATAATATTAATTTCATGTTTGTACTAGCATAAGGTTGTATGGTTGAAGAATATCCATTCTGTGATCAGAAAAACTAACATTTATGACACAGGTAATAACATTAGCAAAATGCTATATTTGCACTTCAAAAGAAACAAACGTTCACCATTTTGAAGTATCTACAATGAGAGAGCTGCAGGATAAGGTAGGTCACCTTCAAATAGACAATCACAGACAGAAATCTGCGCTGCTCACAAATGGATAATTAAGTATGGACCATTTTAGTTGTTCTCCATTACTACAATAGTGTCCAGCCTTCCACATGCAGAATCTCCTTTCAATCACAGCTCACCCATTGCTATGGGCAACTTCACTCCTCAGTATGCTCTCCCAGTTTCTCCTTAGTGGGAAACAGGGGAAAAAAGCATCAAATCCGCTCCTATCCAGACACTATCCACCCTTGTAGCTTAAACATTGATATGGATTTAAAACCTTGTCTAACTTAAGGGTATGAGTGATAGAAGCTGGCCGAGAGATGTGGAGGGAATCCCCTTGCTGATTAGCTGAAGAAGACGTGTGACTTTCCAGATTCTGAAAGAGGAGATACCTCACACCGATTGGCAGTAGTTTCCCTTCAGTGACATTAATTTAGGGGAGGGAATCTCGTCTCTGGATGTGGTCATGTGATAAGGAGAAATAGAGGTTCTTATAAATTTCACATATATAGGGGGTCATTTATTAAGACTGCCATTTTAGGCACTGGTCTTAATAACCCCTATGTCTGGCGGTGGATCCGCCGAAGTAATGAAGGGGCACAGGTCTTTACATCATTTTTGCGAATCCAGCGCCAGTCTAAAAGTAAGACCGCTTCCTAGCTGGCTAATATCTAGACCATTTTCAATGCCTAAAACAGGCGTAGAAAATGATGAATGAGACGGGCCTGCCAGCCCGTCCCCTTCCAATGTCACGCCCACTTTTTTAGACCTGGCGTGAGCGAGGAAAAGTCGCAGATTGCAGCGCAACTAACCGTTGCGCCACAATCTGTGCCAGAGATATGCCTACTATAGTAGGCGTATTTCTGGATCATAAATGACCCCTATAGTTTTAGCTTTTTATGATGCTTATCGTAGTTTATGTGTGGGTTTTAATAACGTATGTATTTGAGATGGAATGTATTGTTTTTTTATTGATTTATTATAAATGTGCAGTGGGTCCCTGAGGTGCTGGAGCAGAGGATGGGAGTGGTAGTGGCCCTGAGGAGATGTTGTGTCATGGTGTATTTCCTCTGGCCATTGCTCCCTGGGGACCAATGCAGTGAAATGGAGGCTTAATTAATCAGGCCAGAAGTAAAAGAAGAAAAGTCTTTACTTAGTACAAAATAGGAGTTTTAGTACATCCAGCAGTAGTTGGACACAGTGCAATTGCTCTCCCAAGATGATGAGGTACGGTGGATAATTGACAGATAATGGTAACTCTGGTATGCTATCTTGCTGATGTCTCTCTCCTGAACTTCTGGATAACAGATGAAAGAAGGTACTTGTGGCTGTAGGTGTCCACTGTGTAATGCAGGCTTTTCTGAGTTATCCTGGCTTGGATATGTTTTAAGGTTATAGGTGTCTGAGCCGTAGTCCCTAACCTGCAGCAGGGTCTGTATAGCTGTGGTTGATGGTCACTCTGCTGACTGTAAACGCAGTAATTTTGCAGATATCTGCCGTTTTGGAATCCTTCAGTTCCTTTAGAGTAGTGGCCTCACAGATGAGCTAGTTCTCTGGTCCCTAAGGCACTTGGAGCAGGAACAATCAGATGTTCTTCCTCACTATCCTAGCTAACACTACCCTCTCCAGGCAGGAAGTAGGACTAGCCCACTCCTACCAAGAAGGGAGGCGTGGGGTGGTTAGCCCCATTCCTGATGCCAACCATACCTCACATGCTGGTGTACAGTACAAACATTACATAACAAACCAAACCTTGCAGATACCCTCAGGTCTGCGGTACTGCACACAGCTCAATGTGTAGGAAGTAATGGAGTGTGTATATAAGTGCAGGTAAGGGAATGAACAATATGGTTCCCCTCGATGAAGTGAAAACTTGGTCAGGCTGATCCGAATGGAGTAATGCTTTACTGATGTGCCTTTTCTATATCTGATTCTGGGAGTATAATAACTCTGTATAAAAAAGTGGTACTTCCCTACTCGCATGTTTTTCCCTTAGTGGGAGACAGGGAGACCAAGTACCTTTACAAGCAGGGTGTGATCCACTGATGCTGCTATAACTTTTCTTTTTTTCCAAACTCCCCTTGGCTGCCCCGCTGTACCCCTGTCCCGTTTCTACCCTGTACACTAATAGATAGCATCGGTACAGGGAGAAGGATACATACCCCAGCACTTCTCAGTGGGCATCTCCTTCTCCCTGGCTGTGGAGAGGCCCAATCACAGTGGACCGCGCCACAACCGGGGAGAAGAAGACGCCACTGAGAAGTGGTACTGGTGCTATTAGCATACAGGGAGCGAAAACAGAACAGGGGGCTCAGCAGAGCAGCTGAGGGGCATTTAAAAAAAAAGAAAAGTTATAGCAGCCTCTGCGGGGCATACCCTGCTTGTAAAGTACTTAGTTTAACAACTATAAAACTGCGAAAGTTCCTCTTTAATTAACCGTTTGTGAGTAGTGCGGATTCCTATCTGTGATTGCACTCCTACAGAGATTAATATACAATATTTCAATGCACACGATATTCGAGGTAGGGTAGAGGAGCACTGGCACGCATGTCATTTTATGTAGCTCAAGAATACAACACGACAAGATGAGTTGTACAACCCTTTTAAGGTGGCAAGCACACTAATCTTGGGTTTAAAGAGTAACAAAACTTTTCTACAACTATTTTTTAAATTATTCCAAATTCCCTATTATAATTTTTTGTAACATACTTTTTTTTTTATGTTTTAGGGACCAAATAAGCACCTGAAGTCCTGGGTGTCTACTGTCTACAATGGTGTTGAATCCGTACACTCGTACACCGCTGACATATTTGGGGTATGGCCGTACAGATTCCAGTGTAATGCAGGCATAGGGCCCACAGTGAGTGCTGTACAGACAGGCGCACCCCTCGCTGCTCTAGCCTGTGCCTACTGCACCAATGTGCTATTAAGAACATTTAGCGGAGGGGAGCGGACACAAGCAGGAGCAACGATGTTCTACGTCGAGCTCTTCCCTTTACCAGCTATGCTCTGCGTAGCACATCTGTGCAGGACACTCTGCACCAATGTGCTATGCCAGGCTTCAGCTGAGCGGTGCAGGCGCAGCGATGTGTGCCCCTGTCTGTACAGTGCTCACTCAGGGCCTTGTGCCTGCAGTACACTGGAATCTGTACACCTGTAGACCACATACATGTCATCGGTGATCTAGTGTACGCATTCAAAAGTGCTATAAACACCCAGAACTTTGGGTTCCTATTTGGTCCCTAAAAAACAGTAAAAAAAAATTACATAGTACATTACAAAAATTTACAATAGGGCGTTTAGAAATAACAATTTTATACAAAGTTGTAGAAAAGTTTAGTTACTCTTTAAAGTTTTGACCTATAGAGATTCACTGTCCAAGTATTAGAACATGGCATGGGTGTGAACCTGTATAGGTAGGCTGGGGAACAATTTACCCAAAAATTCTATTGCAGTTGATGTCCTCTCTTGGTAAAATGTAACCAGGTATAGCTGGGTCTGGGTGTTTCATACAAAATGCTGATTCTGTATTAAAGTCTGAAAGGAATGTTTTCCCCTGGATTAGACAGTGTGATATAATACAATTTAGAAATACCGCCCCTATGTGAGACCTGAAATCTTTCAGAAAGCATGTTGATATTTTACAAACTCTCAGTATGATAGCAACTTCACTATAAGACGCAAGCTCCGACAATTAGTATGAGAGGAAACAAAGAACAGTTGTCATGAGAAAGTTAATATCACAAAGTCCTTGTCATCATTAGTTAGAACTTCTTAAGCAGAATAAAACACTATATAAAGTACCTACAAAAAGACAGAATTGGGTTGTGCATGTTTTCTATTTCAGTGGATTACAAAGTATTCTACTTGCACCTAAAATGCACTGTTTTAACTAAAAATGTATCAGCTTCACCCACTGATGGAGTATTGCACATAATGTACAGTATAGTCAGGTAAAGATTAATAGTTAACTCTTCACTTATTACATAAACTTATATTGTTGTAGTAAATGGAATGTTCTACTAATTATTGTTCTATTGTGAATGGTGACTGTTGACAACACACTGCGCACAACTAGAAAGGTTGTTACTTACCTCTATGGATCCATGAAGCAGAAGATGAAGGAGCGAGAGATAAGCTGAGGCTCTAGTTACCATTTTCAGACCTGAATTTCATCTATTCCTTCCTAAAACACTGCGCACAGCTGCTATAAAGGAGGCTCTCCACGTCTCAGCTCCTGCTCTAAGGTTGTGGATAGAATGTGGGTGGAGGCTGCAAAGGTATATACTGTGGGATACTGTATCCTAAGGTGAACAAACCTCTTCTGAAGAGAAAACCAAGCTATTGTGTGAGGAAAAAGAGAAATATTCACGCTCCATCATACACATAGAAAGTCGTACGCTGTAAGAAAATCGGAATAAGGATCCAGCTAGATGAATCTAGGCAGCTTTAGAGATTTTATTGACCATGATGATTTCTCACAGTTTTATTGGGTTTTTTTGTTGGTTTTTTTCATTTGTCAGATAAAAATTCAAAAGCAAAATGTTGAAAACAGTATCTAGCGTCTTGTAATTAGTTAGGCTAGGTTCACATCTGCAGGGGACATTACAGCAAGAGACTCCATCGTAAATTTCTGAATAAAAATAGTCAAAATGCTGCTGCATTCAGTGGTATTTTTCTGGCAGAATGGCAACATCCATCCCAATATCCCGACAGAGTCCCTTACAGTCAATGGGTTCAGGCAGATGCCAGCACTGTTCAATTTATTTTACTGCAAATGTGAACCTAGCCTTAAGAGCATATGTCACCATGATCAACCCTATTAAACCAGGCATTCTGCCTAATAGGGTTGATCATGGTGTATAAATTGGGCCCTCTGTGGCTGCAAATGGATCTACGGATGTAGCATAATTATTACTTTTATTTTTTTAATTTTTTTTCCAATTTAGATTTTATTGAAATTTTTGGTACAACAAAAATAGAGACGTGTGCACATTCAAACAATGTTAACAGTTCAAACACGATGTCCACAGAACTGTGTTGGGCATACACCCATCATCACACAGTGCAGCTCATGAAAGAATATGAGGTAGACATATCCAATGAACACGTAAAATTTCAGTAACATATAAACATACAAGACGCTGGACAAGGAGGTAGGGGGAAGGAAAGGGGGGGGGGGAGGGTACAATTTCTGCTGAAGCTGCTAAACCTGCGCATCACGAAATGCGGCTGAAGAGCGAAAGGTTTCCCACGGGCCCCAAATCCTCACATATCGTGCAGTGTCTGCGGGCGAAATGCTAATGAGATCTTCCAACCTCTGATACAGAGAAATTTCGTCAAACCACTCCTCAGGCGAAGGGGGAGAAAGGGATTTCCAATGCCTGGGGATCACTGCCTTTGCCGCCTGAACCATATATTTTAGGAGGGATTTCTTATATGCCGGGACATTCAGGACACTATCGAATAACAAAAGAGCTTCTGGGGAGTTTTGGATAGGGACACCTGTGACCTCTTTAATTATTCTATGAACGAAGTTCCAGAAGGGCCGCAAGCCGCTACAGTTCCACCACACATGGATCATCGTGCCTTCCTCTTTAAGACATCTCCAGCAACGGTCCGATACCGTCGGGAACCATTTGTGGAGTAGTGCTGGCACTCTGTACCATCTAGATACAATTTTGTAGCTCGTTTCCTGAGCCTTGGCCGAAACCGTTGATTTGTGTGCTAGAAGGAAGCATCTGTTCCACTGGGCTGGGGTATACTGAGTCCCCAAGTCCCGCTCCCAGGCTTGACAATACGGAGGAAGGCACGAGGATCGCTGGTGTATCAGTAGTTTGTATACTGCGGATATGGGGTGTAAGGTCGCTGAGGAGGAGATACACATCCGCTCAAACTCAGTGAGTTTTCTGGCCAGAGTGTGAGTTCCCCTCAGAGAAGTGTAAAAGTGTTGGAGTTGTAAGTATTCAAAGGAATTGCGGGTTAGTGGAGCCTCTAAAATCTGGGCCAGGGGTTTAAGTGTGGGGCCAGAGAGAACATGGCAGAACCTGATCGGTCGGGTTCTCGAGCTTTGAAGGAAATGTTTAGAGGAGTGTCCTGGAGGGAATCTAGGATGGTCCGTGATTGGCACCAGAGGGCCTTTAGGGTCAATCAATGAGGTTGAGCGGCTAATGGATGCTAAAGTTGCAAGGGTATGGTGAGCAGAGAATGACAAATGTAATGACAGTTGACGTGGAGAGCCTACTAGCCATGGGAGGGTTGAAACCGCGCACACTGAAGTATCCCTAGTAATTTGTACCCACTCCTTGGGAGAATCAGCACGTGTCAGGTCCAACAGTCGGGCATATGCTGCGGAATGATAGTATAGCCTGCAATCTGGAAGACCCACCCCTCCCGTTTCCTTGGTGCGGGTCATTATCTCCCATTTTATCCGCGGTCGGCCAGGGGCCCATACAAATTGTGTGAAGCACCTACGTAGTTGGGACCAGAAAGTAGACGGTATATGAAGGGGAATAGTCTGTATAAGGTACAATAGTTTCGGCAAAAGGGTCATCTTTACTATACTAATCCTTCCAAACCAAGAAAAGTCTCGTTTACGCCATCCGTCTAAATCTTTTTGGAACTGCAAGAGGAGGGGCGCAAAGTTCAACTTATGAAGTCGTGAGAGGTCTGCTGTCAATTTAATCCCCAGATACGTTATGCCCTTAGGTGGCCAGGCAAAGGGAAAGGAAGCCTTGAGAGCTTGGGTCATTTCACTTGTCAGAGTGACGTCCAAGGCCTCCGACTTGGACATATTAATCTTAAAATTGGACCAGGTACCAAATTGAGATATTTCTCGAAGTAAGGACGGCAAGGAGATACGTGGGTTGGTTATGTATAGAAGGAGATCGTCAGCAAACGCCGCGCATTTATACTCTCGTGATCCGATCTTTATTCCCGTTATGTCCGGGTTGGCACGAATAGAGGCCAACAGGTGCTCCATGACCAGAACGTATAATAAAGGGGACAATGGGCATCCCTGCCGTGTCCCATTATGGATTGGGAAGGGGGGGGAGAGGGCACCATTCACTTTGACTCTAGCGGTGGGGCGTTGGTACAGTGTCAGGATCTTTGACAGGAATATCGGGCCCAAACCTATATGTGAAAGGGTCTCCTGGATGGCGCGCCAAGAGATCCGGTCAAAGGCCTTTTCTGCGTCTAGGGAAAGCACCATGAGGGGGACCTTTTTAGATTTGGCATAGTGGATGATGTCGAGGGTTTTAAGAGTGTTGTCCCGGGCTTCCCTCCCCGGCACAATTACTTTTATTTTTATGCAAATGAGGCAATCAGAGGACCAAGCAGCTGGTCTAGCCCCTCTGAGCACCAGCTCACCTTCTCCTCACCGCTGTCACCACTCCAGCTCATGGCTTGATTGACATGTCAGGCATCCTCACTGCTTGGATGTCTGGCCAAGAACTCTTGCACCAAAAGACTTTATGGGCATTTACGCGGATAATCTCAAGAGGCTCTCCGCACTGAGAACTGCACTGCACAAGCCAAGTGTCTTCTCTTCCAGGAGGAGAATCAAGACTGGTGCCAACACAGTGCAAATCTCAGCCAGGAGAGCCTCCTGAGATCAACCCTGCATGCACCAATGAAGCTTGTGCAAGCATGGGATTTCAGGTTCAGGCATCCAAACAGTGAGGATGTCTGGCCCCGTCAATCAAATCATAGGGGGGAGTGATGACGGGGAGAGGTGGAGCTTAAACGGTGCTCCAAGGAGCTAGGCCAGCCCCTCCGTGCTCTGATCACCTCATTTGCATAACTATCACCTCATTTGCATAATTATACTGCAATGGTCTGCAGCAATAGAAGGCTCATTTTATTCACCATGTTCAACCCTACCAGGCAGTATGCCCGTTTTAAAGGGGTTGTCTCACTTCAGCAAACACCATTTATCATGCAGAGAAAGTTAAAGGGAACCTGTCACTGGGATTTTGGGTACAGAGCTGAGGACATGGGTTGCTAGATGGCTGCTAGCACATCTGAAATACCCAGTCCCCATAGCTCTGTGTACTTTCATTGTGTAAAAAAAAAACAATGCAAATTAACCTGAGATGAGTCCTGTATGTGAGATGAGTCAGGGACAGGACTCATCTAAGGTTAATTTGCATATGTATCAAATCGGTTATTTTACACAATAAAAGCACACATAGCTATGGGGACTGGATATTGCGGATGTGCTAGCGGCCATCGAGCAACCCATGTCCTCAGTTCTATACCCAAAATCCCGGTGACAGGTTCCCTTTAAAGAGGTTATCTCATGATTAATGAAAATTGGACATTATATAATACATGACAATCTCCTATTAACAAAGCTAGAACCAGCCCTGTACCTCACATGGATCCAGAGATCTCCCCATTCATTGCTCTGCTAGATTCATATCAAGTTGGCAGCTTGGGGGGAGGGTTGTTCTTTCTGGTGCAGCTCTCTTACTAAAACCGTTCAAGAGGCCGTTGATGGATGGAACTAAGCATGTGCGTCCACCTAAGCAAGAGAAATAAGAAAAAACAGCAGGTTGCGCTATACGGAAACATTCTATTGAAGAACTCAGACACTATGCAAAATTTGTAATTAGATGCAATAATAAAAGTATTCAAATCCAGGGCTGGTCTGAAAGTTGCTGAATATTTGTCATAGGACAAACTCTTTAAGGCTACTTTCACACCTGCGTTCGATCGGATCCATTCTGAACGGATCCGCTCATATTAATGCAGACGGTGGCTCCGTTCAGAACGGATCCGTCTGCATTATAACTTCGAAAAATTCTGAAAGTAGCCTGAGCGGATCCGTTCAGACTTTACATTGAAAGTCAATGGGGGACGGATCCGCTTGAAGATTGAGCCATATTGTGTCATCTTCAAGCAGATACGTCCCCATTGACTTACATTGTAAGTCGGAACGGATCCGCTCGCCTCCGCACTTGCAGCGTTCAGGTGTCCGCTCACTTAGCGGAGCGGAGGCCGAGCGCTGGCAGGCGGATGCATTCTCAGTGGATCCGCCTCCACTGAGAATGCATTAGGGCCAGACGGCTGCGTTCAGGGCCGCTTGTGAGCCCCTTCAAACGGAGCTCACGAGCGGACACCTGAACGCAGGTGTGAAAGGAGCCTAATACAAGGCACTTCCTAACGTACTGTGATTGTCCATATTGCCTCCTTTGCTGGCTTGATTCGTTTTTCCATCAAATTATACATTGCTTGTATCCAAGGTTACGACCACCATGGAATCCAGCAGTGGTGGCTGTGGTTTCACACTATGGGAAAAAGCGCTGGCCTATACCTGTGGTCTTGGCCACCAAAGAGGTCAAAGCTTTTTCCTATAGCATGCAAGAACAGCCACCAGCCATGCAGCGGGCATGCTTGCAGAAGGAAGTGCCTTGTATTAACTTTGTCTACATGATAAATGCCATTTGCAGAAGAGAGACAACCTCTTTAATAGGATTGATCATGGTGACAGATGCTCTTTAAAGGGATTTTCTAGGACTTCAGTACTGATGACCTATACTGAGGATCAGATTGGGGGTTGAAGACCTTGTGTGCAGGAGGCCTTATTATGTAACAATAGCTGCTTCCAGTCTATGCCCTGAAATGCTGCCCTCAACCAAGGGAAATTAGCCTTTTTAAAATTCAGTGTCTTTGCTCTGCCTGACAGAGTTTGCTTCTTATAGTTTAGGGGGAATGTAACAGATCTCCTAGCACCCCGACTGGGTACCTCCGTTGATGGATGCTCCTAGTGCTTCCCGAGGGCTCCAAGCACTGCGCTCAAAACCGTAACCACCACAGACCCCACAAACCGCCGCAGCTTGGTTGGGGTCTCGCCGTTCTCTACCCACGCTGGACCCAAGACTGGGCTTCAGCTTCCAGTGGGTGAACCTCTCCTAAATCCAGAGATAAGGAACCAGGAACAAGCTGTTACAAGAGCTTATACTCAGGGGAGCATTGTGATATAGCAATCGCCAAGAGTGTAGTGATCCCATCCCCCAAACATGAGCCAAGACTTCAGGAAGGGGTAAAGCAGGTCTGTTTAATGAGCACAAAAGCATTTCTTATATACAGTTTTCCCCACAAGACTACCATCCACGTGGACCTTATGGAGCACAGGACACAAAGTCACAAAAGCCAATCAACATAGATTGTATAGTTAGACACTCCCAGCTAATGTGCACAACCCCCCTTGCCTGTGATACAATTAACAAAATACAATGGGCATTGTCTTTGACGCAATCAACAAATACAATCACTCACAGGTAGAAAACACACATTTTTCCCAAAACACAGAAAACACCTTAAAACCCCACATATCCCAATAAACAAATATACATCCATGGATAGCTCTGATCTGGGTGAACAACATATCCAAAAATCACCCAGATCTGAGCAGGGGTTCCCAAATTCCATGGAAGTCACATTTGACCGACCGCAAGCATGGCTTTCCTGCCCAAAACAGTTCCACAGATTTGGGCTGTGCGGCCGGTCTGCCTTCTCCCTCAAAGTTAGTACATGGGCCATAATCCTGAGGCAAGAGGCTGGCAAACAGGCCCCTCCAAAACCCAGTGGCGAGGATATTTTCTCCACAGGGAATATAATTATATTGTGGTCACTATTACCTAGTGTTTCTCGAACAGTAACATTACCAACAAGCTCTGCATCATTAGAAATTACCAGATCCAACAGAGCATCGCCCCTAGTGGAAGCTTCTACAAACTGGCCCATAGAGTGGTCCTGCAGCAAGTTGAGGAATTTTCTCCCCTTTGCGGTTGAGGCAGAACCATGACCCCAGTCAATGTACCAGCCTGTGCCGCCCCCTCTATTTGGTTACACAGTTGCGTTTCTATCTCCTCTGTGATGTTAGGGGGTCTACAAAGTATCTTAGGGGGTACACAAAGTATCATTTTTCAGTGTTTATATCCCTTTGAACTTCCACCCATAAGGTTTCCACATCCTCACCCACAATTGCCTCTTTTACACTTGTCTTCAGATCACTCCTCACATACAGGCACACAGTGGTCCCCTTTATGGTACCTTTACATGTTGCATTTTCTGCAACAACATATGCAGCATAAAGACGCCCCCATGTTAGCCTATGGGAATGGGAACAGAACAATACCTGTTCTGCTGCAGAATTAACAACGGAAAGAATGCAAATAAAGATTTTTTTGCAGATTTACTGTAGCTGAATGGAGATGTGATCTGCAAAGAAATCCGCAACGTTAATCACACACAAAATCTGCATCACAATCCCTAACAAAAAACACAACTTTGGAAATTCTGCACCTGCAGCTTTTGTTGCAGAAAATTCTGCAATGTGTAAAAAAAACCTAAAAAGCAGGAGGGCAGATGTAGGAGCTGGTGGATGAATGGTGGAGTCAATGACCAGGCCTGTTGATTGCAATAAATAACGTCTTTCTTTATTAAATTGATGATGGTGGTAGTAGTAGCACAAATAGCAACGGGCAAAGCTCCAAAGTATATTACAGTGTAGTCTTCTCCCAATAGCTGTGTACAGGTAGCAGCAATGATGATGGTAGTAATCCTCCCTGAGTCTCACTCTGAGTACACTTTGCAATCTTCCCAAATAAAAAGAGGCGCGCAATTCCATTCTCATTAACATTTTCTGCAGTTCCCAGGCTGCGGTGAGCAGATCTTAGTTTGGATGGCCAGACCATGGTAAAGTGTGATGGGCGCTAACGCAATATACCCTTTCCACAAGCAGTAAAGTATTACCATAAACGTATGGTACCTTACTGTCTGATTCCAGCACCACCTTGCAAGGTGGTTCTAAACCTTCTGTAAATGTTTGTTCTCCTCGCCTCAGAGGTAGTATTTCAGTCATCCCCTTTCGCGGATCCGCAATACATGGGCACCGTTCCGTGTGCATTCCGCATCATGGATGCAGACCCATTCACTTCAATGGGTCCGGAAATCCGCCCGGAGATGCGGAACAGAATCACAGAACGGAACACTACGGAGTGCTTCCGTGGGGTTCTGTTCCGTACTTCCGTTCCGCAAAAAGATAGAACTTGCTCTATCTTTTTGT